>NC_061522.1:16202500-16205000 GCF_022379125.1 Scophthalmus maximus | reverse complement strand
GCCACGACACTCCAGGCCCCCTCTAATTTAGATGTCTAAGAATTTGCCGTATGTGCTGCCTCATGCCAGTAAGTCTCAGCCTCACTGTAAATAAATGGCACGGGGCAGTGTGCAGTCACCCCCATTTGTAAGTCATTAAAATATTTTCTCTGTGACATATTAATTTGGCCGTTGTGCTGTGTCTTCTCGCCTGCGCGTGCGGGGGGCTGGGGTCCTGCAGTGCTCGCTGACAAATGTTCTGTTTGAGTGTTTTTGTGGTGCTCAGTTCGTGTGACGCGACAGACAATTATTGTATGCTGTTATTTTAGAAGCACGGAGGTCACGCTGCATCCCCTCCAACATCGGATGAGAAACAAAAACCAGGAATCATTATGAAGACAGTCCCCTTTGTGTTTATACTCTTTGCTGTTTGGTGGAGACATGGAGGTATCAAAGCGTTTCCCCCGACATTTTGCTTAAAGCGGCGACTTGCTACAGCTACTAAACAGTTGTGTGTTATCAAACTAGAACAATGAGCTGAAAGAAGTTGAAACAATGTGTAGATCTGAGGAGAGCTGCACAACCATGTATTAATTCACAGTGGGCACACTCATCATTGTAAACAGGATAAGTTCAGCTTTAATCACACAATATTTTTTAATGAATTATCATTCTCATTTGCACGTTTTTAAATCTGGACAAGGCCATGTTTTCAGAACATTTCAGAAAGATTAACATTTTCTCTAAATGGTTGGATACTAGATATCTCAAAGTGAAACTCATAAATCACACGTGCTCTTTTATCAATATCGATCTGCAAATTTAACCTTTTCTTCGTCCATGTTTCAGCAAAAAAAGGGAAAAACGCGGGAGATTAAAATGTGTGACACAGTTGGCAGGCTTCTCAGACGAGCAAAGGCGAATCCATTTCAGCTTTACTTCTTTTGAGTGGAACCAATCGAAATTGAATTTCTAGTTCTCCGAATCTCTCTCGGTTTCCCTCTAGCGTATCCCCTCTTCATGTCGATTATCTCTGTATCTCTTGGCCCCGCTGGGAGAATTACAGCTCTAATAACTTTCATTCGAGGCCCCTGTAGCATCAGTAAAATGTTTACTACGAGAACACGGAGAGGTCCTCTGGTGAAGCCATGTGTTCGTTACAGAGCCTTTGACTCAATTCAATGTGTATAAATATATCCATTTCATTATGGAGGCCAAATATTTGTTTCAGCGGTTTTCCCCCCATATAATGTAAATTGCTGCAAGCTGTTGCATTTGGAAAATGTTTTCTCATAATGCTTTTCTGCCTCCACATAAATCACGGCTAAATGTTGCATTCAAATGACTACAGACAGGCAATTTATTCTTGGCTTGCCCAGTCCCCCTCGGGAGAGAGAGAGGCTTGTGGCGAGAGGGTCGCGTCGGTTTTTTTAAGAGCCACTGTCATTATTTGTTGACAGTTGTTCATCATCGTTTCCCAAATACATTGTGTGCCCCTGAAAGTATCTCTTTGTTTCCTCTGCCGTTTGCCACCGCTGTCGAATGAAGTGAGTGGTGAAAACATGTCAAGAATTAGGCCACTGTGAGGCAATGGGCCCATGACATGACATTGTGTTTATGGTGAGGTTAAGGGGGGATTCTTCTAATGACGTTCCCTGTGAGAATCTTGCTCAAAAGACGCTCCGACACATATTCTCTGTCCACAGTGGCAACCATAGTTAATCCGGCCAAAAAAAATGAAAAAAGTAACTGAGCTGCCTGTTAACAGACGCTCTACATGACGATGATAATGTGGCGCAGGGGTGCAGCGGTCGACGCGTCGTGCAAAGCGTTACCGCTCCTGAAACGTGGCGCGGTGAAGTGGACCCACCTGCTGACGTCAGAGAGGCTTTTAATACGAGCTGCAGGTGGGGAAAAGACCTCTGAGTCCGGCTCCTTGCAGTAATTACACGCAGGATACGTGGGATTTAAACACACTTCCAATAAAGGTTGAGGACAGCGGATTTCCTTTGAGGGCCTTTGCTGGAAGCAACTGTGGAAAAGTGAAAACAGCGTCGGGAGTTCTCGGCGAGAGCAACAAATCAGAAAATCCAAACAGGTGCAAAAATGAAACAAAGTGAATGACTGGCTGTCAAATACGTATGCTTTACAATGGTTAGGCTTCCATCTGGAGTAGAGCAAATTTCAGCTGATTTAGAGACTTTTCCGCAAAAGTAAGGTTTCCAATTTTCCACTTTTGCACACGCAGAAGGTTCATTTCGCAATAAAGCGAATGGATGGTAATTTTCCTCACGTATCTTCAGCAAAAGGTCAACATTAAGTTCCCACGTGAAGTAAAGTGCAGCATTTAATTGATGAACATACACACAGCACATTAGTAATAATGTATTATATATTCTGTATAGTGGCAAACTTTGTGATCATTTAACTGATAATAGAAATATGAAATTCTACTAAATCCTTAACCAAAAAACAGCTGTAATAAACCTACAGATAACTAACATTTGGGGAGCAGATACAA
>NC_061522.1:16147500-16195000 GCF_022379125.1 Scophthalmus maximus | reverse complement strand
CCACAGTTAATTACTTCAATGATTTCATTTTTGAAAAGTATGATGAGCTCATACGTACATTCAGCTGCTGATGGTTTTCTAACAGCTGAGGTTAGTTGTCTCATGAATGGTTTACATCCAAACACCAATATTTCCTCAGGATCGTGGAGGCAGCTAGTCTAAATCAACAGGGCTTGTTGTGAACGACACAGCTCAACACTTCATGGCATTTGTTTCTGTTCAGTCGGTGACATCAGAGCAGATGGGTTTGATGTAAATGTTTTGGCTCTTGGACCCGGCGGACGAGTTGTGTTTTGAAAAATAAGATCTTTGCCATTAGAAAAGAAAAATGGCAAGACAGAGAGAAAAAAAAGGTCTCTATGCTTGAATTAAGACAAATGACAAGACATGTCGGGTAATATTGGGTCATTTCTGATTGCTACAAAAAACAAAAGTCTTTGAAAGATGATCACATGATTTTTTCTCCGCCCCCATTCATATATGAAGAGGCAGGAAAAGAATATTTGCAAATAATGCTTACACAAGTTTTCCCATTCAAAATACAAAAAACAAAACACATTAATCTTAGTCTGCCGATTAAATAAATAGAAAATTGTTTCAGTATTACATTAAAAGCAATAATTATGGTATATCTTGCACGTTTAAAAGTAGCTAATTCATACATTCATATCAGGATCGTGGTGATCTAACCCCGTTATCATTACAGTGTAAATGTGGTTTTACAAGGGCATCGTATACAGAATACAAAATGAAAACAAAATGAGCGGCGCATAATTAGATCGTTTTTACACTCAGATTACACGTGAACATATAGCAAAATGTGCACATGGATTTTCTGTAATAATACATTGACTTCTCAAGTTGAATCCATACTTACAGTAGGTTGCACACACATAATGTCAAAGATTCTTCAAATGAAAACAAATGAAGCTTTGGAAAGTATTCAGGCCCGGTCATTTGCTGCACACGTTACTGTGTTGTAGATATAATTTTCCATTGATTAGATTTACTTTTAGTTATTAATTCCTGCACAATAACTTGAGAAAATTAACACCTTTTTTGAACATTTAATAACTTGATACTTTCCAGATCCACTGTGTGACGCAGATGAAAAACAGACAGGAAGCTTGTGCTTGTGTCACTCAGGTCACTTGGTATGTGAGGGCAACACTTGACTTTAAGAACACACATTCGGCTGATTTTCATGTTTCAGAACTATAATTTGCAGTCTCGGGGTGATAAGATGTAGGATCAAATCATTTCATCAAATGTTGAAAATGGAAAGTTATTTTTTCTTTGTCTTAAAGGCGGTGAGCACATTCACTGCCGATTTCATACTTTCCCCTCGAAGACTAAATGAGCAGACGGCGAGATAACAAGATCATGGAGCAATGAGGAGAAACTTACTAATATTCTCATTAAAAACTTGTTATCGTCACTTCTCGCTCTGAGCTCTCGCCTCGCTTCTCTCCTCTCCTCTCACTTCCAACTTCCTGCGGCAAGTACACAAATCATACAGTGCATGCACACACAGTCACGCACCGCATGTGAATGTGAATATGCATTCAGAGTGTGTGTATATATCTACACACACACACACAAAGAATGCAGATGGCGGAGTTTACTCATGAGTCAGTAACACTGTAAAAGTCAGGAACATTACCGAACACCTTAATAACATGCCTGCCTCTAACCACAGCAACTCACAACACACGCACGCACGCACACACACACAAACAAGTGGTAACCTACGACGGTAAACTGCCCATCACCATGTCGTCCTCTAACACCTACATTCCCATCAGGCCCTTCACTCCTCTCCCTCCAGCTCTCTCTTCAGCGGCTCGTTGCCTTGTTTGGCCGCCTCAGCCTCCTTCAGAGAGCTGATCACTGGTAACCATGGCGATGGCAGCTCAGGTCCAGGCCTCTTGACATGGTTGAGATGGCTGAGCGCAGCGTACAGCCCGCTGTTGGTGCCAACGTGGACGCCTGGCTCCTGCTGCTGCTGCTGCTGCTGCTGCTCCTCTGTGAAGTACATCTCCAGGGCGGTCGGGGTGCAGTGCCTCTGCTGTTACAACAGAAACACAAGAAGATACAAGTCAATTCGTTTTAGGGGGACATGTGCTCCGACATTTACAACACACGTCTCCACCACAGGATCAACGCAGAGTGTAGCTCTGTTCCAGATTTTTTATTTACAAGCATTCTTTTAATCATTAATGATTAACATGTCGAGAATGTTACGTGGAGATGAATGTATTCATCTATTGTTACTATCAGTTGAAGATTCATGTAACATTAATATTTTCCACAGAGACTTCTGTGTGCAGAAAAGCTGTGCCGCATTCTGATGTATGTTAGCGTTTTTCTGTACAGTTTGTCGTGTTCACAACGTATATGCTGGAGTTCTGATTTCCCATAACAAGGCAGTAGCAAAAATGCAATGTCACATGTAAAAATTGTCACAGCGTCTGTGACACTTTGCAGGAGACACTTTGTCTCCTGCAAAGTGTCTTTGTGCACTTTGCAGGAGACACCCCCAAAAAATGATTTCAGCACTGCTCAGGAGGTGATACAGACAAGCTAAAATCAGCGACGACAAAATCAGACGATGGGGACAAAATAAATCTCACATCAAAGTTCACTCTATGTTTTCCAAGGGATTACGACTGTGTCTCAGCGGCGGGTGGTGTTTGCTCAGTTTCCCTGGGGCTTAGCTCGTTTTTTCAACTCCACTGGTGAACTTTGATTTGAGATTATTCCAACAAAAGATCTCTAAGGGCGAGATTGAACTGTCACACTCAAATTAAAGGTTGATCCAGAGGATAAAAGACGTGGGGACGCATCACAGTGCGAGGAAATATGTGTTTTAGGAAACAAGGTTATCAGAAATTTGAAATACAAGAGGAGAAAAGGGAAGTAAATGCGAGGCAGTGCTGTTATGGGACACCAACTGACCCACAAATGCCCTGACTTGTTAAATGAAGCAAAAATAAAATGCAAATAATATCCCCTCAGTAAGTTTTGAAATGTTCAGATTCTTGGATGTTTCTCTTTTAAGTTCCAATAAAACTGACATTGACAGGAAATGTTTAATAAAAATCGCGATAGCAATAAAGTCAGAGAAGCTCTGAAAAAACATATTTGATGAGGCCTATTGCAAGTCTCTTTCAGTGGGAAACAAATTAAGACAAATGTTCCTTAGATGTTCAAAATAAGTTTTTCTTAAATAATATGCGCAACAAATGTTTCCACAAATCAGATCACAGGAGTGAAAAGGCCATTTGACGAAGGGGTTTTATCTTCATCGTTGTGCATTGATGAAATTAGTCCCACTGACTTGTGCAGACCCCACGAGTCTCCCCGTCAGAGGATCCACTACATGACCTCTCCCTCTCCAAAGCACAGCAGTGACTCCCTGACATCCTCCGTCCTCACTTCTCATGTCTCCAACAACACATTAACAAAAAAATGCTGACAGCAACTGTAACCGGCGAAAACTTCAAAAGCCCTGCCGGAAGGTCGCCCAACCTCCCCCCTCCCCTTCCTCGCTTCCCCCCTCACTGCTAAGCCTTTAATCACAGTTTAGTCACGCTCAGCCCTAATTAAAGACCCCTCCGATTCACAGACGGGCGTCCCAATCTCTGCCTGGCCAGAAAGCAGGCTCTGCTGCTGCCGCTCGCTCTCCCTCCTTCTGCCTCCCTATCCGCTGTCTCTCCCAATCTCACATTTTCCTTCCGAGAGACCGGCTCTTTAACTAAGATGCGTGGCAGCGCTGGCTCAGTACATAATGTCTACAAGGTGTCATTTTGGAGATAATGAGTCTGGGTCCTCCTGAAGTGACTGATGTGAGAGGGTGTGCCGAGAACCGAGCACCAGATGAGCCGCTCGCACTGGAGACTGTTTACTTTAAGTTCCCTTTGAGCTGGTGCTTCGCGGACTATACTTTGGCCTGGATAATGTAATAAGAGGTCTGTTTCTGAGATGCTGCTGCTTTACTGCAGAAAGACAAAGCAGCAGAACAAATGTTTACATTACCATTCTTTTCATAAATCATGTAAATCCACAAGATTTCTTTTAGAAGGAATAATGAACATGAACTCAAACACTCGCAAAAACTGCAAGATGGCACAAGGCTACACAGACATGGGCCGTGAGCTTATCCATGTGTGTGTGTGTGTGTGTGTTTGTGCGTGTGTGTCTACCTTAAGGATAAAACCCTCTGGGCAGGTGAGTTGGTCGTACCACATGGCTTTGTACATGAGCAGGAGGAGCAGGCTGGTTAAGAAGGCCAACGTGATGAGGATGAGAGCCGTGATCTGGACAACAACAAACACATGAACAAACACAGTCCAAACTCCACTGGTCCCCGTTGAAGATGTAATAGTCTTTAAAAACTGACCATGTATATACATTTTTAAAAACAGCTAGTGTTCAGCAAATGTTACAGGAATACAGTGTGTATTTGTCGGGGCCTGTTTTCATGTTGACTGCATGTTGATAAAGAAGGAACCTGTGGCTCACTGCGAGTGTTGTTAACATGATGCGTTTTTTGCATTGGAGTGGAGTTACACAGTCAATACTTGTGAATAGGATCAAGTCATTGATGCTTTAGTCTTTTCATGTCATTGACAAGAGGTCAAAAATAAAAGATTATCTCAAAATAAGAAAATGTGCAAATCGCTTGTCGTCCTTGTACCTTAACTTTCTCTGAAACGTCACTGTAGAAGTTTATATTCAGTCTCTTGATGCTCGGCACGTACAGCTTGTTCTTCTTCTTCTGCAAGTGGTACTGAGTCGTTGTCTTCACGATGACCTGAAGAAGAAACAAATGCACGAACACTGTGACGCCCAGAACGCCTTAACCTTTTGCCTTAAAAGACATCTCAAGTGTTTTTAACAGCTTCTGATCAGACTGTCGAACATCCTGTGCTTCTGAGGACATCATAGTCAAAATGTGATGGTGACCTGGGACAGCACATGTACGTAAGGAAGATAATTGCAGCAGCGCCGGGGCTGGAAAGGTAAGTATGCCCACATTCATTTTAATCTGTTCCCTATTTCTGTGGCGCTGTAATGCATTGTATTTCAGAGAAAAACAAAGTGGAGAGGCACATTAACACCCACCCAACAGGCGGCACTTACCTTGTCTGCGAATGGCTGCTGGAGCTGGTTGACCTCCAGGGGCGTGATGAGGGGGATGTTGTCAAAGCCGTCGTCCGCAGACGGCTGCTTCTCCAGCTTCTCAGACAGATTGCTGCCCAGCTTCACCATGGCTGCCGGAAAAATGCCCGGACAGATCTGCAAAGCAGGGACGGACGGACCGGGTCAGGCCGACGCAGACTGTGTGTGTTGAACTCAAGTTCCTGCCAGAACATGGAGAAAGGTGGAGGAACGAAAGGAATCGGGAATAAGTATTTCTGAAAAAATAAAGTTTAGTTTTGAGCCGACCCACAGATGGCAATGTTGGTCAGCCCACCACTTCGGTCCAGACTGAAGTATCTTCAGCAACCTTTACGTGGATTGCCATGGAATTGTGTACATGCATCTATGGCCTTTAATGTAGCACTATGAACAAGTTAAAATTCGAATTTATCTAATACTTTTTGTTTATTATAGGTTTATGAACTAATACCTGCAAAACAAATGACATTCCCATCAGCATGAGTTCAGTGCTGATTAGTACATCAGTGTGTCCACCCCATAAAACTACGATGTATTGTTTCTACACATCAGTTCCCAGATGTATTTAAAAAAATGAGATGTGAGAATATAGCCGAAAAATCTCTGGAAGATTCGCAGAGAGCAAGTGGGAGCTTAACCCATGGCTCCATCCCTCGCCTGAATGTTCCTGACATGTTCCTGCTGTTGTGAATGCAACAATCTGCTGCTGTGTTCTCCGTATGTGAACAGCATACTCTGAATTTTGGTTCATGCGAAGAGAGCCAGGCAAGCTGTCTTCATGCTTAACCAGCATCTAGCTCCAGCCACATTTTTACCATATAAGACTCGGGTAGGCAGCAAACGGGCCATGCCTTTAAAAACTGCCTATAGTGAATAATTCAATTGAATAATTCAATTAAGTTATGGTAAACAAACTTCTGTGTTTGTAGCCCTACACACATGAAAGCCTGTTGTGTTTATGTCTACTTTTGTGGTGTTATTTTATTTATGTGAAGCACTTTGTAATTATGGTCTGGGAAAGGTGTAATAATAAATAAACTGTACTTACTTGCTTGTATTCATTGTATATGAAACCCATCTGTCTAAGGTAATCATGTTTCACATCCTCTTGGTATGATCCGTCCTGTATAACTCAGGCCCGATCTCTCCCACCAGTGTCTAATCTTTAATGTTTGTGTGCCAGTAGGCGAGCCGCTGAGTCTGCTCTCACGTTATTCTATTTTCTCTCCTCGATGAAAATGAACATCTGAAAGTGGAGGGACGAGGTGAGGAGCCACTTATCTCATTCACACAGTGCAACACAACACCTCCCCCCAGCCAAGGACCCCACGGGCCCACTGACGCCACTGACTCACAGTGATGACACACACACACACACACACACACACACACACACACACACACACACACACACACACACACACACACACACACACACACACACACACACACACACACACACACACACACACACACACACACACACACACACACACACACACACACACACACACACCAGGAGGCAAAGAGCCACAGTCTTTATGCAGCGGGCGAAATCCTCGGTGCACAGAAAATGTGCCTTTGATAAAAGGGGGATGCAGGATCATTATCAAAGGCCACCGGACAATTCTGGTTTGAATGTATATAAATGATATAATGGAAACCTTATATAACTAGTGGATAGAAATTATGCATTTTCAAAACTTTACAACATACTCAGTAAACTGTTGCATAATTCAAAATACGAATTAGATTTTTTGTACATAGATTTCACCAGATATAATCTAATCAATCAAGAATTTAAAAATCAAATCACCTCTATAAGTTGTGTCTTCTTTTGCATATATTTTTCACTTATTTGTTTGAAGCAACTTGCGTCAGGTGTAATTAAAGGGACATGAGTATATTTTACTCAAGACTACAGCACAGTGTCCCTGTGTGTGTGTGTGTCCCTGGTGTGTGGGCGGTTGGTTGAGGTGGTCATCTGTGCTGACCACCATGTTTCCTCCCAACATTTGTAGTGTGGGTACGATGAATCATCCGAGAGTCTGTGTGATCAACAAATGAGGCGAGAGCTGCTGTCGAACACTCAGCGCTCCCACACTCAGTCGGGACTGAAAGAGCTGCAGAGGACACACACACGGTCACTGCTTTTTAAATCTCATCTCATCCACTGTGAAAGATGGTTAGTGTCAGAACGATGGCGTTATTGTTCTTTTATAGTTAAATTTGACAAACATTCCTCATCAGACATGGTGAAGGCACATGCCTTCTGAAGGAGGATACTGTATGAATAAGAGCAGGCTGCTGTTGGCAGCTGCTTCTCAAGTTCTTCAGGGTTCACTGGCCACGCATATCTGAACTTGCTGCATTGAAGACTGCTGCGACAAGACAGCCAGCCAGAGCCACATATACAAGCAGCCACACAGGTACAGTACCAGGCCGCTGAACATCATCCACATGAGGCTTGTTTCTTTTGTTTTTTAACGAGTTGTGATAGCAACTTCAAGCACTAAATTAAACATTTTTAAAATGAACCTCTTATATGAAATGGGGGTAAAGCTCAACGCCCGTCACATCACATACAGTCCTACACTGTATAACGCCGACATAGAGCTGAAATGCGGTTTCTATTCATTCCCTAGAGCGAATGAAAAACCATTAACTATACAGATGCTGCCTGCACTACAGTAAATCACTTCATCGCATCATGCGCACGAACATCGCTCCGCAGCTGTTTGGGTTGTTGTTGTTGGGTTTTTTTTTTTTACCCGCAAACGCGTCTCGTAGAAAAAAAAAATCACAAAACCCGACACTGCAGCATCCAGAGCACAACTTGGGACGTGAACTCACCGCGGTCGTCGTCGGTGGAGGATGAGGAGGAGGATGACGGCGGGGACCCGGGGCTCGCGGATGCTGGACGGGCGGCGGGGACTCGCTGTGAACGCCGGTTGCCGTGGTGATGCGTGATTCGCGGCAGGACTGCGCATGTTACTGAGGCCGGAGCGGCCGCGCGCTGCGGGGGCAGCGCCGCGTGGATGTGCGTCCGGACGCGGCGCGCGGCCGCTCCGGCACCGGCACCGGGGCCGAGCGGGACATCACGAGAATCATCAGGCTGCTGTGTATCTGAGGGTTTTGTCGTCAGCGTGACAGGCTACGACACACACACACACACACACACACACACACACACACACACACACACACGTTACTTGTATTGGCTGGAAAGTGTTTCAGCGTCATTTGAATTTATACTGAAGTGGAGTGAATTCTAATTCACATATCAAAACATTTATGGACTAGTGGCCTAGTGGTAGTTGGCCACATCTTATTATGCAAATTGAAGAAAAAAAATTCCACACAAATTGAAAATAGACTGACACACGCAACAACTTACCAACTGTGCTTTCAATTATTTTTTTTGGGGGGGGGGGGGGGGGGGGGGGGGGGGGGGGGGGGGGGTTTAGCTTTGTCCAAACTGAGTTTAACCTTTGAACCCCTTCATTTCTTAATGTTTCCCCTCAAACTTCTTCTAATTTTTACGGTGCAGCATCACAAGTGTTTGTGTCTGCTGACGTGCAGAACGCGTTGGAACATTTACGCAGGGACTGGGCTCTACTGCAGCTTTTTAAATACACTTTGACTTGACTTTCTACTCCTACTCCATAAATTTGAAATTTGTATCTCAATGTAGGCTACTGACCACAGTAAGATATACTTTATTTTACTCACCCCTAATAATTAGCAATATACATAGATTTATAAATACATACACATAAATGGTTCATAACACGTTATAATTGTTGTATTATAGGAATAATACATTCCACAGGAATAATATTTGTTGATAAATACATAAAAATACATAAACTGATTTTTACTTACAACTACATTGTACATTTGTAGAAACCATTTATTACGTGTTTATATACTGCTTATAAATGTTAAATGCATAAGCTTTAAAGTAATACTCACCGACAATACAATGGAGTCTGCATGCAAAACCACTGTATAGATGAAAAATTGAACACATTAATTTGTCCATAATAACAATGTAATACTATTATATATCATTCTGCACAAAAAAATTATACTTAAAGAACACCGAGGTCTGCTCACACTGTTGTTCTTTTCAAAAGTAGAATTATGAATTGTTGTGCAATATTTGTATTGTTACTGGTATTTTTACTCAAATAAACACTCTTCCACCTCTGGATGACCCAATAGTGTAGTTTCACACCCAAACTGCAGTGAACTTAAAAGTGATACCATCAGGTAAAGAGAAAATATTCACAACATCTTTTACACACTTTTAACTGTAGCCCCACATTTTCCCAAGAATTTAAAATAAAGTTCTTGGGTTTCAAAACAAAGAGTTCATAATTATGGAACCGGAGGTCAAAGGCCGATACTAACAGATATCCCGTGATCTTGACGACCGGAGGATTTTTTATTTTTTCAAAGACATGTTCAAGCGTCTGTGTATTTCTGGGTAGTTTACTCCTGAATCAGAAGTGTCTTGCTGCATGGAAGTTAGGTGGAGAAGCTCACTGAGGGGGTTGTTGTTGTGACGTATGTGTGTATGTGTGTGTGTGTGTGTGTGTGTGCGAGTGTGAGGCAAGCCTGTGTTCGAGAGAGACAGGAGAGAGGGCGACGTGTTGGAGAATGAGTGGGAAGACGGAGCCAGGCTCGTCTGCAGATTCAGATCAACCCTTTCATGGAAAGGGGACTCATGCTGTTTTACTCTTTGGCCGTGACTGACTGTATGAATTCATTGTGCCTTTAGGGGAGCACTCGTCCAAAAATCACCACAGAAACCCCCCGCGCCCCCCTGCCAACCCATCAATTGGGCCTACATTTATTATTTTGACCTTTCCTTTGCGGGGGAGACACATCAAAGTGGATGCTCGACTCGTTCCTCTGTGTGGAGACGGAGGTGTCACCCTCACAGTGTGAGAGGCAGACTGCTGGCCTGCACCGGTTTTGTTGTCAAGTGAAGAAGAGAGACAGTCTGGTTCAACATAATTAAAATGAGAATCAATTAGGCCGCCATGTATGAAGAGAAAAAAACAACAACAACTGGGTGAAACTGTGCAGGCATGCATGTGTTTACCAGTGTGTGTCTCTGTGTTTATAAACCTCTCTGACATCGTGGACATTTGACATTTTATGATCTATTTTTTTTTTCTTCAGAAAAATATTAGAAAAACATGGCGAAAAAACACAATCAGTCCTGTTTTTATTCATACAATATGATTCCACACTTTGTAAAATTGTACAAGAATAACCAATTGTTTTTAATTGAAAATATTATTTTGTTTGTATAATTTAATTTATTGTATAAATTAAGAAAAATCAAATAAATCCGAACTGAGTTCACTTTCATATTTATTCTTTGCAGAGTGCCAATGAACCAATCAAGTTATGATCTGAAAGAAATTTAGAACAGTTTTATTAATGGTAATCTAAGGACCTCTTAGCAACTTCCTCAGAGTTTAAGAAGTCAAAACAAAAGTTTTCCTAGGAAGCATTGATGAAAAAGCTTCTGTTGCTACAGTTCCCCACAAGCTCCACAGATATTTAGCCTTAAACTCCAAATGGCAAACAGGTTTTTGACATTTGAAGAGAGTTCAAAATATCATATAAGTAAAGAAGCACTTATGTCTCGAAACACACAAATCAGTTAAAATTGTAACCCTCAGTGAGAGTAACTGATCCAAATGTATATTCTTTTTACATAATATCACACATGTATAGTTTCACGAATAAAGTGAATCAACTTGCCTGCACTGCACTTTTCTCACGCTTAAGGGGAATAACTCGACCCAACTGTGGATTGAAAGCATTCGTGTTGTTTTATTTGAGGCTGAGCAGTGACGATGTGGTTAAAAGAAAAAGCAGAACAGACGTTGGTGTTCACCATAAAATAATAGAGGCTCAGTGCTTCCTTGTGTGTCTCTGGTGTTTTCTAACAGCTGTTAACTTATTCACTTATAAATAGTGTATAAAAACAGTTTTTTTCATAAAATACTGAAATATTTGGGTTATCGTGAAGTTTTGGACATTCATGTTTATTTTTTCTAAGAGGTTACCTCGGGGTCTTCACCTCCATATAGTATACATGAGATGATATTTATTTTCATACAAATTATTTCAGATACAATCGGTTAATTGCAACTTCCATGTTATCAAAATGCCCACAGTGCCCACGACCTTTGAGGAATCTCTGATGGTTCATGTGACGGGAAAATCTGAGAGACTGTACGGGAGGAAAAAAACAACAACAAAAAAAAACCCAAATATTATAGTTTAACTCAGACCCTCGTTTCCAGATCACATCTGTAACAAGACAGTGAATTTCACTAATTGAAGGAGACCGAAGATACAAAGATACCTATTTTCTTTAGGATACATGTAATATAAGAGCAGGATAAGCAAGATGAGTCAAGAAAATGACATACCTTTACACTGTAGCCTCTGTACTGTCCACTTAGCCTCCCTCTGGCATCCACCCCTCAGTCTTCTCCTCTCTGGACCACCAGACCTCTGAACATCCATATTTAACCTCCTGTGTCCACTCAGCACTCACACCTCGTCCTCTTGTCACACCAGTTCTACAGGGACGCCGAGGTCCATCGCTTTGCATTTTTTAGACCAAGATAATTGTTAGTTTGTCGCAGTCGTCACACACAGTAATTATGAATGAGCTATAATTGCCTGCATGGTAATACGAAGAGCACGGCTGGGTCTTCTTTATCATTTTGTCGAATAGTGAAAAATGAGTGCGCTTGTTTTATGTGCAGTCTCATATCATACGGTAAGAGTTTTCTAAACCCTCATCAAAATATTATCGGTCATTTCAACATTCCTCACACATTGAATTTGCGCGATCACGCGGTTTATTAAATTTCAATAACGAATGGTTCTGATGGATGTGCTTTCTGCTTCCTGTCAGCTGTACTGGTTGTAACTAACATCATAATGTGAATATCAGTTACGGATGTTGATATTAAAACAACTCAGTAATTTATACTCACTACTTTGTTTGAAATGAATTGCCACGGACAGTTTGGGTGACACAAATGGAACTTGGACAGAAGTAAAAATAAAACATTAAACAATATGGTATCCAGACGTAAAACTAATCAAACTGGTTGATAGAAAGAGATGTCTGCATAAATCCCTCGTGTTATGTTCATAATAGAGAAGAAATGCCTTTCCATGCAGATCATCAAAAAACCAGGTAGAGGAGCCAAATGCAAGAAGTTGTCAAAGCTAATTAGATCAGTGCCAGAACCGCTTTACCAACAGGGCCATCTAGTGTCTGACTATCCTAACAACACCCACACACACCCACGCACACCCACGCACGCGTGCGCACACACACACACACACACACACACACACACACACTTGTGTTGCTAAATTCCAGACTATATTTAGGATGTAGAAAAAAGTCATTGTTTCGGTGTAATTGAGTTGTTAGAAAATAAATCTCACATCGTTTCAAGTAATTAAGGGACAGAGAATGTTTTTGCGAGAGAGCTTTGGCTTCTTTGTGCAATGTATTTTTAAAACTGTCAGCAAATCCATTCAACACAGGATTATCAAGGAAACAGTGAATCATCATCTAAGGCTCCCTCAGCAACAGTCAGATTTATGAGAAAATAATGTTTAACAGCAGATTAAATTACTTTTTTGTTCTCATTTCTATTATGATAATATGGCCTAATCCTTTTGTCTGATCACAAGTCTAGTGCGATGGTATAGGAAGTGCAGAGATGTCGTTTACAATATTACAGGACGTTGTAATGATTGTGTGTGACAAAATATAATAAAGACATTCCAATGAAACACGTTCTCATTTATTATTGTAAAAAAAGAAAGACATTTATATCTATAGTCTGGTTCATAAAAAACTTATGTAAAAAATTCTGGACAAATTCAATGAACAAATACTCATTTTCTGGACTGAGATTTGGGCCGTCGGATTTCTGTAAAGAACAGAAGAAATGATGTGTCAAGCAAAGGTGTTCAGGCAGGGTGCGTCTTCTTGTACGAGTCATTAATTGTAATTCATTGGTACAAAAGACAATACATATATAAATATGATATCAATAATTAAGAAAAATTGAGCGGTAATGTATGTAAGCAGAACGTTGTACCACAAAATCTCAAACGTGTAATATCTTTCTGGAAATAAGAAAAATCAAGAAAATCAAAATGTGAAATGTCTTGGATATGGATTAGGGTCAGCTGTTGAGCAAGTGGGACTTATTAAAAAGTGGGACTTACAATGGGATAAATACCAATGCTGTGGATGAAGCAACATTCACAAATAAATGCAAATATAAATACCGGGTATTTCATGAGGCCAGAAGTCGTCACAAGCCGGACACCGCGGCTCTGATCTCCCTTTAAAGTATCTGGCAACACACGGGTTGTGTATTTTTATGCCACATACAGGATTTTCACAAATTTGGCACTGGAAAAAAAAAAGATAGAAATTGGATTACGTAATACATGGAGAAAAGCCATAAAGAATAAGATATGCTAAGTATATTACACATTATACACAATCATATCATTTAACAAGTGAAACAAAGTTGATACACAACAGAGGACCTGCAGACACATTTACCTGGAAAGCGATGTTGTGACAGATTTGGCACACTTTGACCTGGTCTTGATACATTGTGCGGATGTATGGCTCCATCTCTATAATGCATCTGGTGGACAATGTGTATTCACCACGTTTCTAAATCAACAAACAGTCATGGATTACACACTGAATTAGCCGACGTCAAGTTGGTTAGGTACAACAGTAAAGAGATGGTCCGACTGATGAATGATTTATTAGCAGATTAAATGAATTTCAATTGCAAACGCATTATAGTTATTCGTGACGACCCACTTCACATTGCAGAGTCTGGATTTGGGACTATATGAATAGATCTTGGTTTTCATCTATTATTTTTTAAACTCATTATAAACTAATACTGTCATCTAATCTATATCTTTCACCTCACTGAAGCATAACAGTTATGAGATCATCTTTAAAATAAAATCAATGGTTTCACTCTCCATTACATACACACCGTTCGGCAAACTCCGATTGTCCGGATGAAATTCTGAGGACATTGTCCGGAGTTCATGTCTGAAAATGGGCTAAGTGAAATGTAGCCTTGCTTTTAAAAAACGTCAACTGGGACCGATATGAAATACAAAAGTGCTGAAATACTTTGTGAAAAACGTACCATTCTGAACGCACAAAAAGTGCTAACAGTTTGTAGAAAAATGGAATGGAGAGAATGCGACTTCATTTTGATTACCACAAGTTTGGTGTGCACAGTGTTTTACCTCACTCAGCCACTGGCCGTGCACCAGTCGGTTCAAGAGGTGCTCTGTCTCGCTCTTCTTCAGCTTTTTGGTGGTCAGGGTGTCGGCGCTGTTCAGGATGTCGGTGGAGGAGGCCTTGCCACTCTCAGAGCCCACAATCAGGTCCATCTGAGTCGGAGGTGCTGAGGTTAGTCGGGACACACTTTCGAGTGGGCCAAACAGGTTTTATGGCAGCTCGAAGGGCTTCAGATTTATTTTTGCATGTTGGTACATTTGTACGTTTCCCCAGAACATCAGCAGACACTCAGCTCTTCTCAGTCCCTCCTTTCTCTCATTGGACTGGTTATATATTGGGTGGTGGAAGTTTGGTAATGTGTATCATATGTGATCCAACTCAAACACACTGGTTGCATTTCAGTATGAGACTGGCACTGGATTGCGTTACAGTGTGCAGGGGATTCTATTCTTTTAGGTCACTCAGTGTAAATAGCAGTAAAACTGGGCACGACAATAGCGTGAGAGTCAGCTCATGGTTCAGGGGTTTTGTTTTAGTTTTAGTGACTGTATTAAAAATGTCGACAGGCAGGTTTTCCTCCAGCGAACTCACCGTTTTCCTGAACAGCTCCAGCTCATTGTCAGCATAATCCGATGACATCCTAGTAACGTCAGTCTCCGCCATGTTCACCTGGACGGTATCAGTGTAAAACTGTGATTAACAACACCTCGGGTGCCTCGTCGAACTTTTAAAGTAGACAACTTTCTTCTGACATTATGGGTTTTTAAATTGTGCAAGCCTGCCATTGTTTGCCAGTCTCCATGAGTTTCTTTTGTGACCTACTGTAGATACATTTCACATTCCTAAATCTGTTTACTGTGACTGTGGCAGGTTCTTTTTTTTAAACCCAACCAAAATTGTTGTCACATTAAAACATTCAACAGCCTCAACACAAAGACCCAGTACAGGACTTAAAGAGACTAACCAAAGCGTAGTATTGTTGCCCGTTGTCTTCAGACATCCCTCTTCTAATCTGCATGAACATGGGCTGCAGCTTTGAGTTGATGGCGGCAATGAAATCGTCCAGTTTGTCACGTGCATACTGTGCTGCAAAAGAAAAAGGAAAAGTCATATGTTTGCAGTCTAATGTTTACTCAAAATAATAGAGATTTCGATAACCTGGCTGGAAAATCCTGACAACTTTAGTTTCAGAAGTAAATAGCTATTTGTCTTATCTTTTTTTTTTTACAGTGAAAACATGCAATGAGAAAATTGCTTTGCCATTTGACTAGCCTAAATTAAATACCAGGTAATCCAGTTATTGAAATAAACCAGACATTCCCTGAATCCACTGCCCATGCGTTTGATCTCCTCTGCTTTTCACCCCATGTTTTAAGGTCCTTAATTAAGGTGATTTCAATTTCCATCAGATTGAACATTTACAGAAACAGATATAAGGCAAATTCAGGGCCAGCATTGTGTTGATAACAGGTTTTTTTTATAAAATCAGTTTATTCAGTTTATGTACAAGGAAATGGAAACATTCAGTGGAACGTGAAGGATAAACTAATGTGGTGACTTGTGATATCTCTGCACAGGCCTCGACCTGTTATGAATCCTGCCTCCGGACACACATTTGCACTTTGAGCTATTCCGTATTATCTAACATCCACGTATACAAACTGACTCACTGTTGTGTGTTTCACAGCAGTGCTGGTGAAGTGACCTTGCTCCTTGTTCATCAACAACACCATTGGCCATCATGGTTTGTAGAAACCTCCGATGGCCGTCTCCCATCTGTTGTGCCATGTCTCTGGACGGAGCTGGAGATAGAGGAATGGCAGTTACACAACCTGAGACTTACAATAAATGGGGAAATTATTCTGAAGGTAAAACACTCTTGAACTCAACATTTCACAACAGAGCACACACTTTAATCATGTGTGTGCTCGAGTGGCTAAATGTCGTTACATATATTGATGCGAATGTCATAAGAATGAGTGGGAGTGAAAACACTGATAACTGCTTGACGACGTTAAGTATCAACGGGTGTAGTCATGTAGCCGGTTAGCTAACCTGCGCCGGCCAGTAGAGCACGTCCATTCGAAACCGGTTACCTCTGTTATTTGCTGTTAACTCTCACCACGACTCGGCACAAACTGGATTCTCCTTTGAAGTGAAGTGGTAAACAAGTTTACCAGCTGTTCTTCTTCTTCGGCGGAGCCAAAGAGCGCGCCTTCCTGTTCAATCCACCTTTTCCTTTCCTCCTCCTTCTTCTTCTTCTCCTCTTTGCAGAGTTCCGGGTAGTTTGTGACGTACGGTGAAATACCGCCACCTGCTGCTGTGAGTGGGTATGTAAACATTTGGAGGACATCTTGTAATGAGGGGGGGGGGGGGGGGTTATGATAATTTGGATGTTTTTATGATAACGTTGAGGGTATATAATCATTTTGAGGGTATACAACAGTGTGGAGGTTATATAATCGCATGGAGGGTATATAATGTGGTGGGCAATCCTGTGAAATCAGATGTTCTCTTTGCAATCTACATGAATTCAATTAAAAAAAGGAGCATTTATCTGTGTTTTCTGCTGCTGAGAAACAATGAAGGTAAAGCAAACAGTTCATCCCGTATTTGTCATCTCTAGGACATATTATGAATTTTATGTTATTATTCATTAATGTATACATCCGACTGTACTGTATCAACAGCGCTGTTGCCTCAAAAAAACTCTCTACTCACTAGGTTTAATCGTGGGTTTCAGCAAGAACAAAAAAAAGTCTATACACATCTAGAATCCACCGGTTTGACTTGTTATGGGGTGTGTGTGAACCTGGTGCTTTGGCAGAAGGATGCACAGTGCAACGACTGTTTTTAAGTATTACAATAAATACATCATTATCCTCTGAGGTTTTTGTTATCACCTGTGACTTGGCAAATCAGCCCTAAAAGTCTGAAACAGAGTTGACTTCACCTAGAAGTTACCACTGCTGATAGCAGCCGAGATGTTGGTTAAAACATGATACGGTGTTATTGAGCCAACAAATTAGGGGGTTACTTTCTGTAAGAATGAGGCACCAATAAAATAATCGCAGGTTCCTACCGGTGCTGTAGGCTGTTTTATGATGCCGGGCTGTTCTCCCCTTTTTACTCTAAATACACAGTCAGATAAATGCTCTGAGAAACAGCCTTAACATTCTCCCCCAAACTTGAGTCTTTACAAAAATACTTCATCCACTGTATCTACCAAGTGCTACAGAGATATCCTGTGGGATACAATGAGAAAGTTTAGTTTGAAAGTAATGACGTGCAATATTGTCGAGTTCAGTCTAAGCATTAATACTCCTCCAGATTTTGTTAAACAGTATGTACAACAACACATTTATTCTAAATGTTTTATTACCCTAACAAATTAAATAAGAACATATAATACAAGGTGTCTGAGTCTTTGATTACAATATAGCCTATTATTAACATTATTTAAATACAGTATCCAATGTCAGTTTTGCTGCAGCATTTAACCTAATATTCCTCAACATTGTCCCAAAACTTCTGAGGCTCTTCATCAAACATTTCAAGTTCAGAGGGCTTCATTTCAAAAAGAAAGTTGTGTTATCGTAATTTTCTGAGACAAATGGTCATCAGTGTGTTTACAAATACAAACATAATTTGATCATTGTAAAAGAAGCATAGAATTTAGCTAATTGTGTAATTAAACCGTTTACATGGTTTACAGTACTGTGATTTCCCCTTGAGCTGAAATAATGTTAAACTGGTCAATTCATGGTTTCTGCACTAATAACAGAACCACAACCCCTAACTGAAACAAGCTAATTGTTGTATGTTATCTGGTTTACGTTGACTTTGATACAGATTTCTGACAACGTATAGTAGATAAATTAACATTGTGGTAGGTATTGCATTAATGTGTTTGATCAAATTATTCATGTTGGTGCAAACACACTGATTTTTATGATGCTTTCAAGAAATTGCTCAAGGCAGAAACTGCACACTTTAAATTTCAACAGCCCGAGTTGAAAACATCTACCCGTCCTTGCTTCTTTTTTTCATTGGCCAATCCCAAATTTGTTATGACAAATTACAAACTGGATTGACAATGACACCACAGTGATGTGATGTATGTAAATGGCTAGAACAACCTTTCCAGATAAAACGTGCAAAAGCTGTTCCTCATGTCTGTCCAGACAAAAAAATAAATCGAGACTGGAGATAATTAATAATGATCACTGCATGGGAAAATATAAGACTGGGAATACTGTCAGAAGCCATTTGTACTTTGTCAAAAGTGTTCACATCACCAACCACTCCGATCAGGTGCACTTGACGTGGCACAAATCCTGTAAAGAAATAAAACTCTTTGTCAAACCGGACTGACAAAATGTGCAATAAAAATATCCACAATGTGATCAATCCTTAGTAATGTGGTTGAAGAGCTGGGCATGTGACAGTCACTCTTTCAGTTTCGGCCTCCTGTGGTGACTTCATAAATTATCCATCTTGCTCTCACACGATCAATTTTTTTTTCTTTTTTGCCCAGATCTGAGCACAACAGGCTTCTTTTTAGCCAACCATTGCCATCATCTTCCTATTTCTCCAAGGTGCCACATGTTGCCCATGTGCTTTTCGTCCTCTCTAATGTCTTTATCCTTTTAGTTGGCAGCAGTAGGCTGAGAAAACACCAAACCTGAGGACCAAAAGTGAGAAGTAAGAAGTAGAATGAACGGATGACGATGGCAAATGGGTTGACTCTGAATGTCTGGATTTTACAGTATTGTGTTCTGCTTATTAGTCAAGTTGGTTGTATTGTTAGTGTGGTTGTGTTGTACCTTTTGTTCTAGTGGCTGGTAGGAAACGGTCCATGTGTGTTGATGGACTGTTGCAACTTCTCCTCTTTGGCCCTTCTGCTGTGGCAAAGCTGTTGGATAACAGAAGACCCATCAAAACACATTTCTTACAACTCCCCTTCATTCAGACTCATTAAAAACAATATACCACAATCATCTTCACACAAATGCTGCATTTCAGGCCTCTCACCGTTCTCTTCTCCATGAAGCTGGTCAGGAATTCGTCTATGTCGGTGCGTCCCTCCAGGAAGTTTTCAGCCGTCTCCTCCGACTCCTCTTCTGCCTGATGGGCAGCGACTTTTAACCGAGCCTGTAGAGTATTAAGACTGCAACTCTAGGGGGGAATAAAAGACACTTAATTAAGAAACAAGAGCAACAGATTCAGTTTAAAGACATGTTAAAGCATTTTTGGGATGTTCTTCACACAACAATGTGGTCCCAGACCACTGGATTTGTTGGGTCTTACAACTCAAGAAACAACCAGTTTCGAGTCCTCAAAACCAAAAGTGAAAGTCAAAAAAGAGGGATAACTTTCAAACATGAAAATGAAATCAGTTCTCTCAACAGGCGATCAGAGGCTGCTCTCCAATAATCATAGTGTTGCGAGTGCAGCCGCTTACCTCACTCAGTTCATGCTGTCTCTGCATCTTTGTCTCGAAGGCCGACTTCATGTGAGTCAGCTGTTCGTACTGTCAACACAGCAGACAAACCCACGGTCATTAAGCACACAGACAATGGCATGAGTGGGCACGTTGTATATTTGTGTGCATTTCAAAAACGGTGGTATGAGCGCCAACCTTGTAAAGCATTTCTTGTCTTTTTCCTTCCAACTGTGGCTCCATCTGAAGGTTTTTCTCTGTAAATGTCAAAAATAAATGTACAGTTCTTTGTGAAGATCAACTATTTGACCATTCACTTTCATGACAGGCCTATAAGGCAGGAGGTGAACTTACTAGCCATGTCCACTATGCTGGTGACCAGCTCTTCTTTATCATCTGTGACCTGCTTGAGCTGTGGCAAACTCACAAAGAACTCCAGTAGCAAATCCTCATTTTCAGACATATCTGACAGATGGGTCAGACTGTGGTCGGATGCAGTGGGTAAAAGAACAAGAGACAGAATACATCAAAAATCGATTTAAAAGAATCAGAAAAACACACATTATAAACCTGCGCAAACAATAAAACATCACTGTCACTTAAAGAATACAATATTTCAGAAAACTTTACTTCATGTCACAGAGTTCAGGGAAGGACTCTGGGATTTCGGGCATCTTGTACATATGTCCGTTCAGTCCAGCCTGAAAGAGACAAGAAGACAGGTGATGTAAGCAATTCACATTCTTGAACCTGGTCTCTACTGTATGTAGACAATTTATTTCTTTAAACCCAACTGATCAGTTGCAGAAAAGAAAAAAGGGAAACCAAAGACCAGCTTCCTTCCAAGAATGGGCTGAAACCAAAATCTCAGGGTGACAGTGTCAATGTTTGAGAGATTGTGGCTCTACTTCATGTTTATATCATGTGTTTTCTTTATCTTGGTTGAGGAATGTGATGTTTTGTGTCTGTTAAATGCTTGATGTGTAGGGCATGAAGCAAAAATAGAAACATTAACTTTGAGCGTCATTTAACAGACTGCAATCAGTCTCGAGAGTATCAAGGTGTTGATTCAGTTACAATTACAGTTGCGCAACATTTTTGTGTAAGCGTTCTGTCCTTTCGGGAAAGGTTTTACATTATTACTAATCTGAAACTTGTAAAGAGCAGTGACAGATCGCAGAGGGTTGTTTCTTTTCAGCCATATGTGGGCCAGAAAGTTACCGTACTCCATAACTCTGACTCCATCGCCAATTCACAGCTAGTTACTGCCACCAACTGACACAACAAGTGCATAACATGGCATGAGATGAACATTAGCAACACATCATGATGAAGAGATGGATTTCATACTAGGGAGACAGTTCTGGGTATTGCCCTGGAATGTTGAAATCCTATTTTTATCGGCTCTGATTTCATAAGGCCTCTCTTGAATCTAATGGACAAAATTGTCTGCCATAGCGACAGAGAACTTTAATCCTAATCCTAATAATTTGCTGTTCAAAACACTGGAGCTCTGGAGTGTGTCCCATTGTGTTGTACAGTGACAAAACTGTGTTTGTGCGTGTGCAGAACGGATGTACATTATCCATCATTAGTGTACCTGTGAGTCTCCGGTAGGTACAGGCAGTGGCAGGTCAGAAAGCAGTCCGTACGGAGCTGGAGCACGAGGAGGCCCGTGGGCACCATCGACCCCCGGGTGAGGAGCCGGAGAGGGAACTGCGCTCGGACCAGGAGGTGGCGCCTGACTGGGACCCATGTGACGAGGACCATAGTGGAAAGCCTGAGTGGGGTAAGGGGCAATGCCTGATGGCTTGTACATACTGCTGCAATTCATGGAGGAGAATCAGAAAGATTGATGAGATTCATTCACTTAAGCATAAAACATGAATTAAAAGTATTTTTAGAGAACATCAGAGCTAGAAATAGTGTTTTTGACGAGCTTTTACTATATAAGTTTTATTTACCAAGATTTTAATTACCAGCCAAAATGTTCAAATGAGACACAAGTTGCAGAACACGTGTGTTCTGTTCTAATGAGAATGTAATGAGACAGAAGTGAGATACAATTGTCTCATGTTCTACATCAGTGTTGTAAGATTTAACTCACTATGGAAAGCCAGCGGAACCAGTGGACATCAAGGCAGGAGGACTTTTCCAGAACTCGTCCAACAGACTCTGAATGACCTTTCCCAGATCCGAGTGCATCCCAAACTACAACACAGCCAAATACAATAGTAACCGAGATGGAAAAAATGATTGATGGAGTTGAATCAGGAAGACGGAGACCATAGATGTCTTAAGCAGAAGTATTTATTACAGGACCTCAATATTGAGGGGATTTCTGGTCAGCGTAGTGTATTTAACTCTCAGTCATGTCGTCATTAAACAGATGGAATGGCTTCTTAGAATCAGGATGTTTAGACTATAATCTAAGGCTATTACACCCAGAGACAGTGACCTGACCTGCCAAAGATAAGAGGACCTCACACAGTGCACCAAGCACAGTCTGTTACAGTGGAGAGGAGAAAATTGTACGACAGCAACAATATACTTGGAGGAAATTGAGAATAGCATCACAGATAAAGTTTACGTATTAAATAATAAAACAACCTCAAATTACAACATTTTTCTTGATGGAGAAGAAAGATGCAAAGAAAAAATCAGGAAAAATAAAAAGGTGATACAGGGTTTCTACAGCACGACATTTGCATACACACCAAACAAGGTTATTGGAGAAAACTAGGAGATGAGTAACGATATTTCTCCCCCATCTCTGCTTTGAACATAGGCTAGCACATTTTAAGAATGTGTTAACACGCACAGTAATATCTCTGTTGTGATCAGATTTCAGTTTCAGACTTTTCAAATATTTTGAATACTATGAGTAATGACCTTTCCTTTTATCCCTATTATGCTGTCACAGAGATAATGTCCCTGTGCTGACATTTTTTTTATTGTTTCTTAATCCTTTACATGTATATAAACGTATGAAAACCATATTAATGAACTGACGTTGTAGTTAACAACGGCGTAAATGCACAGCATGAATGGTTGAGTTATGGCAACAGTGAAAATTGGGAGCCCACCTATACTGCTGTTTTAAAATCATAGCAAAAATCGGTGCTAGTTGCTTTCAAGGGTTTAGGCAAAGCCATCTTCAAGTATTACGTCCCTTGAAGATGATATTCTCACAAAGACTTAACTGTGATGAATGTTAACTGTCAGAGGAAGTAAATATGCAAGACGAGGAATTGATTTGCAACAGTTACTCAGTCAGCTGACTACTTGCAACTGGGACAGAGAGCTGACGTCCAAATGAACAAACATGTGTGATCATCAAGTATTCCTTCAAATCTCTTCATCAGTGAGCATATCTGTTTCTGTTATTTCTTCTTCTTGCTAAGGTCTGACTGTGTGTTTTATATATACTGTAATTACATTACATTACATTCATTTAGCTGGCGCTTTAGTCCAAGCGACTCACAATAACCGGTTTCATTCCCCCCCCCCAGAAAACCCCATATCACAGACTCCTATTTATCTACTTCCCTTCAACATTCCAGCAAGCTCCTGACGAATCCCAGTATGAGAACCACCATCTAGAGCAAATTAGTCAAAATCGAAAGCCTAGACGACTACTTACATTAGTGATGAGGGGACTAGTGATCATGGTGCCATTATTGCCGTCGACTAAATGATGACCAACAGGGGGGTAGACACTAACCACCGGCTTCTCCTGTGGGAACTGAGGAGGTAGCAGGCTGAGAGAAAGAAAAGAAAACAACAAAGTATGTCACTTAAGCATTGTGTCCTCATATGCTTTAACTGTGATTAATGCATGTCTATATGTTTGTTTAGAAACAGATTAATAAATAACTATTTCAATGATCGGTGTGCTGAGTGGTTCATTTGTTTTCCAACCGTAGTCAGAATCACAAACGCATCAGTGGCCGAGGTTACAGACCACTTGTTGTGATCCACAGCGTGACCGTGTAAAAAGAAATGGACTCACATGTTGACATTAATGGTGGAGTTGTTGACCGTGAAGGGTATTCTGTACTCCACATCCTTCTGGATCTCGGCAAGGCTGTCGGGAAAGAGAAACACAGGAATCTGGACTATGTAGTCATGCTAGGCACAAATTAGAAAACGTATTTTATGCCTTCCATAAATGTTCATGAGAATTTTGCTAGTTTTTAGAGCGAGATGGCAAATGTTTTGTCACTTTTTTATTGTAACGTATATGTAATTATATTTCTGTTAAGGGCTAGTGATTTTGATATTTGAAAACGGATTCATTTTGTTTAATAACTATACCTTTCAAGAATACGTCTAACTATAAATTCCTTTCTAATAAATACATTCAGATCAGATATGACCTGGTGACAGGTGCATGTCCAGGATCCCTATCGTGCACAGTCTGATCTGCATGTCCCACTGGACGTGGACTAACTCCTGTGAACTGCACTTCCACAGAAAAGAGCACAGCACCACAACACACGTGAGCATCAATCTGGACGTGTCTCGACACTGAACTGAACGGAACATCCGCAGGGTGACGACTGCGGTGTGTGCCCATCTGGCTGACGGACTGAAGAGGACCAGTCGTGCTCGTGCCCTCAAGTTACCGTCTAATACAAACAACAACAACAACAACAAGTCACTCGGGGTAAAGGAGCTGCTTCGCAAACAAAGGCTAATACTTTAATCCCCCACATCTCATTAGCCTGCTCCGCATTCAAACGACACGCGGTGACCAGCGCGCTTCGAGCGACGCTGGAGCGGTGACGGGGACACGGTCAGAGCCCCAACACTGAACCCGACCGACGGACCCGGCGAGCTAGCGAGCCCGCGGCTACGTCGCTAGCTCCGGGGAGGCTCGGCCGCCGCTAGCCGCTCGACAGCCACGCCGCGAGCTGCGTGCTCGCGTGCCAGTCCGCGACCGCCGAGGCGCGTCGGCACATGCACGGTGCTGAGCGGAGCTGTTAGCTCGACGTGTTCGCCCCGACCCCGACGGGAGCCTGGCGGCTAGCTGCGCCGAGTGAACGCCGGTTGGCCGAGTGCTCCGCTACTAGGTAACGCTACTGACGTGACCGGCAAACACGCTGGTGGCGCGACAGCGAATAGATCGAATAACGTTCGTGTTACAAAAGAAAGAGGAAGAAGCTAACGAGCGGCACCGCGGTGCACGTTACCTCGCGTGGGCGGCTTTGAGGGACTCGATCTGCCGCTGCCTCTGCTGCTGCAGGCTGCTCAGGGGAGGCAGAGGTCCGGAGCCCTTGGACAGGGGGAAGAGCCAGTTCATCCTCTCCCGGCGACCGACCGAGGACTGCGCTTAGTGAGAGGAGCCGAGGGCCGACGGCAGACGACGACGACGACGACACGGGGACAGAGCGAGCATGGGGAGCGCACTGTTGTGTTCCGCCGCGATGCTAACCGCCGTTAGCTGAGCGGCTCGCTACCGGACTCGGCTTGTGGTCGGCGCGAGGCTCACGTCGCTTCGTGGTCGCGTTACGGAGTCAGATGGCATCGCCCCCTCGTGCGTCGCATGACATGTCGGGTCCGTCGTCGTGTCCGCGGCTCTGTGTGTGTGGACGTGACGACGCCGTCGTTAGCATCGGCGACGCGGGGGGGTGATCACAGCTACAGGAAGACAACAACCTCGCGAGCGAAAGCTTGGGCAAGTTATTTACGTGTGACGTCACGCAGCGAGTGAGCGACTTCCTGTTTTCATCGCGGTGGAACGTTGTTCCGTGCGACACCAGAGTTCAGTTGCATGTAACAAATAATTGAATACATGCATGTATATGAGTTTACTGAATTGCCATTTATTATACTCTAGTTAGCACAGACGACAATTGTGACACCCTCCAATGCTATTGTAGAAAAGAAAGACATGTATCTTTGTGGAGATTTATTTAGTAGAAAACCTTATTTTTTCCCCCCAGGTTAATTGAAACGTTGTATATCTTAATTAACAATGGCTGCAATTCTCTTTCTATATATTATCTCTGAGAGATTTGACACGATGTTTGACACTCAGAATGTTTGCAGAGAAGCAGACAACACCAGTCAGTCTTTATTCACTTGAGCGCATGTAACTGATGCAGTTAAGTTACATCATCAGTAACTTGAAGGGATGTTACACTATATCATCACATCTACATAAATACAAATGTTCCCATATTTAATATTTCGTAAAGTATTTCCCCTTCTTTTATTGAGGTTCATTCTTATTTGTCATTATTTTCACATTTCGCAGAAGTCATCACAAGCCAACCAACGGTCTTTGATTTAGGCAGAACCTGTTCAATTCATCTGACATTGAGGAAGTACATTTTTATTTGTTGTACAATTATCGGCAAACCACTCTGATCATATCCTCTCCCTCAATGTTCCCGGAAGGAGCAAAGAACGGTCATCAATGACCGAGAACCTATGAAGTGAATCATTATTCTCGATCCGTTTCGCGCTCAGAAGAGAATATCGCATCTCATCATCGTGGTTAGCGAGACCGATCACTTTAGAAACACATTTCTCAAGTCATAAACTATAGAAATGATCCCTGTAAGTATAGTCTTAACTAAACAGAGGGAGAGGAGGGGAACCGACTCACGGGACAGTCCTTCTCACTCAGGGTTCAGAGCATAGACTGTACGGTTCAGAGGTAGCCTGGTCGCTCCTCCTCCTCCAGCCATGTGGGATTATGTAAATGACTCAGCACAGCAGAGCCAATCACAGCACGACTGAGAGCGCCGCTGTAGAAGAGACAGCTCACACACAGGAGAAGAAAAACTGGTCTGAAAGTTATTCAGTAAGTAAGAAAAACAAAGGAGAAATACATCATGTGTCATCATGTGTCAACATTTAGACAGAGTTGAAAACAGAGGCACAGTGAAGTCTTACAGTTGTACACTCATTCAGCGTCGACCTGCCTGTTTCCTGCATTAAGAGTTGTTTGACTACAAGGGTTACACTTAGACTGGTTTCTCGTGATTAAAATACACACTCGTCAGTAAAACATGAGCTACACAATTCAAATTAATTTTATTTGTACCTTAGGACATAATTTAATAAATAATAACATCAGAATCGGACTCGTGGTGAGTAGGGTCACGGGATTTCCCTAGACAAATATGTCTGAGCTCTTAAACAGATCACACGTGAAACAGTATTGCAACGATTAATATCTGAATGTTTCAATTCTAATTGCTGCTGCTAAATCATTTACTTTATTTTTGTAACATTGATGAATTATCACTCTGATCATATCCTCTCCCTCAATGCCCCAGAAGGAGCAAAGAACGGTCATCAATGACCGAGAACGTATGAAGTGAATCATTATTCTCGATCCGTTTCGCGCTCAGAAGAGAATATCGCATCTCATCATCGTGGTTAGCGAGACCGATCACTTTAGAAACACATTTCTCAAGTCATAAACTATAGAAATGATCCCTGAAAGTATAGTCTTAACGTAATAGAGGGAGAGGAGGGGAGGGGACTCACGGGACGGTCGTTCTCACTCAGGGTTCAGATGAAGCCGCACCAGCCCCTCGCAGTTGCTGCACCTCCTCCAGCCATGTGGGATAATGTAAATGACTCGGCAAAGCAGAGCAGAGCCAATCACAGCACGACTATGGGCACAGCTGTAGAACAGACAGCTCACACACAGGAGAGAAAAAACTGGTCTGAAAGTTATTCAGTAAGTAAGAAAAACAAAGGGGAAATACACCATGTGTCATCATGTGTCAACATTTAGACAGAGTTGAAAACAGAGGCACAGTGAAGTCTTACAGTTGTACACTCATTCAGCGTCGACCTGCCTGTTTCCTGCATTAAGACATGCTTAACTACAAGGGTTACACTTAGACTGGTTTCTCGTGAAGATTAAGATAGATTGATAGATAGATAGTTACTTTATTTATCCCAATCTGGGAAATTCCAGTTTAACAGCAGCACGTTTCACACAGCACACTTTAAAAATATATGCAATATCTACACAAATAAATGTAAGATATACGAATTGCAAAAAAATAAAGGGAATAAGAATAATACATTTAAAGAATTTACATGAAATATGAACTGACTAGACGGTAAAAAAAAATGGGCTACACACTTCAAGTCACTTTACTTAATATGTACCGTAGGACATATTTTTTATAACTAATAGCACATATTATATTCTGACTCGTGGTAAGTATGATAACAGGATTTCCGTGGACAAATATTTCTGAACTCAAACTACACCACACGTGTAACAAGAATACAGTAATTAATGCAAAATGTTTCACTTCTACTTTGTGACGCTGCTTCAACGTACTAAAATGAAGCAAACGATCGTTAGCTGACACCAGATTACTTGAAGCATGGTTTTTTATTTTACAACATCAATGGGCAAACCACTCTGATCATATTCTCTCCCTCAATGCCCCCAAAAGAGGCAAAGAACGGTCATCAATGACCGAGAACGTATGAAGTGAATCATTATTCTCGATCCGTTTCGCGCTCAGAAGAGAATATCGCATCTCATCATCGTGGTTAGCGAGACCGATCACTTTAGAAACACATTTCTCAAGTCATAAACTATAGAAATGATCCCTGAAAGTATAGTCTTAACGTAATAGAGGGAGAGGAGGGGACCCGATTCACGGGACAGTCGTTCTCAATCAGGGTTTCGTCAACTACCCCACGCGACCAAAATGACCAGGCAGTGAGTCGTTAACAAAGGGCATATTTTTACAAAAAGATATGAATACAATGTATGTGTAAACTGCCTATATAACTGACAATGTGATCTTAAATCGCAATATCGGGAACCCATAATCCTTTGCGGGCTGCGTCACACAGAGACGAGCATTTCATGATTTTGTTATATTATTTAAAGGACTATACACCCGAGACGTTGATCACTGATTAAGTTTGGAGGAATCAAAAAAGACACCAGCCTTAAGTATGCATTTAAGTAGGTAAGAAAGTTACTAAGTATGCAGGTAAGTAAGTATTTAAGTTTCGCTTTACACGACACACACGGAGCGGTGCGTCGTTTATAATGTTCCTGACAAAAAGCTCACAAAAAAGTAAAGTTCCGTTTACAACTCCAGCGCCAGTTCCGCTTCGTGTTGCGCCGTATTAAGCCCCCTTGCCGTGAGAACAGCTTGGCCAAATGTGGCAAACTTATTTTATAGAACAAATGGAGTGAATATGTAGGTCGTCCTGCTGCTTTTCTATATATTTCAAATGCAAAGATGCAGATGCAATTGATAGAGCAAAACCGAAAATAATTTGCAAGGTACAGAATACTTTTTTTCAGTCATGATAAATCAAATTAGTAAGTCCATTCAAAAGTCTGCTTTCAAACGTGCCTCCTCACATCAGTCTGAACAACACTGCATCACAATTTTATAATAATATCTTATATATTTTATATATATTGTATCTATATATTTTATAACAGAACGTGACGTAGAACAAGGGCGCTGTGGACCGGTTGTTTCCCTCAACGGCAGTTCCTATCACGACAGGGGAGCTTATTGCGGCACAACAGGGGCTATCAGATAAATACAGATGCACACAACAGCGCTGGTCTATTACACAAACGTACGTGGAAATAAACAAACAACAAGGCCGAACGCACTACAACAAATCAAAGTTTAAAAAAACTCTTAAAGAACGGGGCAGGAAAATACTGATAATCATTTCTAATGAGCATGATGTGCTCCAAAAGCTTCTCCATCTCAGCTAACTTTCTCTAAAACGACATGACTGCCAGCATCAACACGAGCAACTTACACACAAGCAGACGTGGGGCTACATCTCAATTGGCCATAGCTCAGGTGTAACACAACAAGTTCGCCTTCGCCTGTCGACAAGCGGTTGTGTAATGGGTTTCGTTGCGCATGCTCAGTGAATACCACGGATTTCCTCCCAAAATAGTTTATTCATGCATGTTCATTCAGCACGTCCTGCGATGTAACAAATACAAGACGTATTGAAAACTAAAACGAGAACAAATCCACAATAACTATGCACAGACCCACTCTTCCTTACACATTTACATCAAGAATAGAATAAATGTTTTGTTTTTTGTTTGTTTGGTTTCCCCCCCAGCTAAAGTAGGAATATTGCCTTTGGTCTCACACCAAGATATAACAAATGCATTTCAAGAAGTCATTAATATATTACAACATTGAAGGTTTGGGGATTTGAATCACACATAGTATTCATAATGTCATTATTGCAGATGTTTTGCAGTTTCTTTTTCTTTGAAAAGCGACACAGTGACAACATAATTGCTGGAAAAGTCTAGTTTGCTATGTGACAGACTAAAGGAACAAAACAATAGAAGTTAAGTTAGCTTTACCACCACTTGCACTTGGTTTTGATTTTCTATAAAGTCTAAAAACTCTATCGGAGAGATGGACACACCGTTTCTAAAAGATTTTCCTTCATTGGGTGTTTTGGAGATGGTGGTGGAGATGCTGTCTAACACATCAGTCCAGAATCTCAAAGACAAGGAGGATTCAGTCAGGTAAAAATATTGACATCACGAAATAATCTTTTTCCTTCCCTTCAAAGTCATCCCAAGTGCTGTACTAATATTAGGATAGTACATCATTCCTAACAGTAGCTAATGTGTTTATATACTTCCATTGCAAATCAAAGAAGAACTATACTGACTAGATGAGAATAAAAAAAATAAAAAAGTAAAAAAGATTCAGAGATGAAGACAAAACTAAAATGGTCATTTAATTCTGCAAATGTAGTACGTTACTGTAATATATCATTTCATACTAGAGTTATTCATTTCATATGGATAACCTCCTCATTATCATATTGGTTTTATAACTTCATTTTTGTTGTGCTCTTTGAGTTGTTAGCTTATAATGCAGCATCAAATGAAAAAAATACAGCCTGCTTCGTCATACCTATATCATATTGTTATAAAAACGACTTTTAGGCTATTGAAATTAAAAAAACAAAAGATTAGTTACATTTTCACTAACTGTTGTGGAGGTGCCATTCTTGGAAAATAAAGCTGAATTTGAATTCTACTTTGTCATTATGCACTGTAAATCATACTACGAATAATGTTTTAGATCAAGATGAAAGGGGAAAGCAGAAAACGAACCATGTTGCTTATTATCAGCTGTGAGCAGTCATGCTTGTAGAGCTTTGGCGCTCTGACCTTGAAAACAAACTATTGCTGAATCAGGCCACTGACTTTAAAAGTCAGAGCTCAGTCACCAGACTTTTTCTCATCTTCTTCCTTCATGTTTTCTTCTGCCGCCTGTCTGTGTCTTCCTCTACGACTTCTCCCTGAACCTCCTCCGGAGTTGGCGCACTTGTCTTCTGGCCTCAGAGCGAACACAGCTGGAGAAGGAGGCAAAGTGTTGTCCCTTCACCTGGTGAACAAGAAGCAAAGGGAGGCAAAGTCATGCTTGGAGCCAGAAGTCAAGTGATAACAAGTGACATTTCAGTCACTACCAAATACCGTTTCAGCGATGCTGTTACTTAATGTCGTTCTGTTTCTGGATTCAATTGTTGAAGTGGGGGAAAACCTTTTAGAGCTCAAGGATACCCTGAAAACATCTTGATGTTTCTGGCGTGTATTTTCCAAGTAGATGTAAATAAGGAAAGAGAGACTCAGCAAACATAGTAGAAAAGTGCCTCTACTCTAATAATGTGAAATGTAAAGTCACATTTACCCATGCTGTTAATCCACTGCAGTATTGACTCTAGACTAATATGAAGTATTACAGGTGAGTGGGAGAGGTTTGAAGTCACATTGTCTTTTGCATTTAAACCTCCTATTGTGTTTGTTTTATGTTAATTCATGTTTTGTTCCTGGTCAAAAAATGACCACCCCATTATATCTGATTATAAATCCATAATAATACATATAGTATCACCTAGTGGTGAGTTAGATCTTTTGACCAACTTAATTAATATTAATATTTCAAGTTTTGAACTTCTATTTGCTATTAACGACCTGTAGGTCTCAATGACCGGAGCTCATCAAATTCAGGCTATTTATCACAGACTACTTTGTGTCAAAATTTAACAATCACATTTGATTTGAAGCCATTTCAGATTTTCAAATAGCGGGGGGAAGAAATCTGCTGTTAGCAGTCAAAATGGACCCTTTATAATTTTATTTCATAGAAAGGACATAGACGACACATGAAAACTTTGACATATTACAAAATTAATGTCTGAACATATTAAAGAGATAATTTCTAGAATCAAGTTATAACATTTTTACAGAAGACAATACGGTTTTGTCAGTAGGTTGTACATTAGTGGAATTTTTGTACTTCCGTAATTCAATTAGATAAGTTAAAAGTCATATGTTGCCTTTTAAGGTGGGAATTTAAAGTTAATTCAATCCTGTCATGGTGATATTGACTAAAGTCATACTCTAGGTCTAACGGTTAAAAGAGGAAAGATGTAGGAAAGGTGAGGATTTTTAATCCACCGAACTGCTGCTGTAATTACTTGCCCACAACCAAACTATAGATATAAAAAAAAATTAAAAAAAATAACTTGAATGGAACTTATTCCATTGTTGATAATACTTATCTGCTTGCCAGCTCCTTCTTCAGACAGGATTTAAAAGAGGTGGCTCGCGCCAATGCTTTATAGCCCTGAGAGGTCCGTGGAAAGACATCATGATGGAGTAGAACACAGAGAGAGAGGGGGGTCACAGGAAAGGTGCAGGAGAGACAAAAGAGAGAGGGGAGAGGAGACGGACGGGGATGGAGAAGAACGTACAGGTGTTGTTTTCCACAAAAAGAGAGAGGTGGTTGAGGATTCAAGCACAGCAAGGGGAAAGGGAGAGAAAGAGAGATATAAAAAGTGAACATTGTTAAGAAGCCAAGACTGTGAGGCCAAGACAGCATCCAAAGAAGCCCATAGACAAACTTTAAGCTTTACATTTTTTGCAATGTATGTGAGAGCATTTCAGGCAATTGATCAGCTTGTCAGAAATGAAGGCTTTGACCTGAAGTCCAGCATCAAAATACACCACTAGAGGGCAGTACCCCCCCTTGGGACATGATGGTCACTTCAAGTAGAGTTGTTACCACTAAATCCTACCCACTGAACCTATAATCTTCTCAATTATAAACATTTCCCTGGAACACGGTTCCTCACCCTGCCTCCCCTGTGCAGCCGGTCCTTCATGATGCCGATGAACTCCTTGTAGGAGAGCTGATCGTCGTGATCAACATCAAAAATCTTGAATATGGTGTGCACAAGGTGACGTGTCAGCTTCAGCCCAGTGGCCACATATACTGCTCTTGCAAATTCATCTGGTAAGATAGAAAGAAAAAATATTTTTAAAGGGGTTATGGTCGGAAAAAACACTAAATCTGTGTGTGTAAGCAGAGACGCTCGGGGCCTGCACCACTAGTTCCCACTGCTCTCTTCCTACCTTGTCCAATGGAGCGAGAAGCAAAATTATACATTTGCATGGCGATGGCAAAGTCCTCAAGGTTGTTGAGGAACTGGAAGAAAGATCTGAACTCATCAAAGGTGATTCCCTGAAACACCAGTAGAAGAAAAAACAAAAAGAAACAAAGTGACTACAGGTAAAGGTACTGAAAAAAATGTTGTCCTTGAAAATGAGGATAATGACTGGTTTCAGAGCAGAAGTCACCTCGACAGACATGCGTACGACATTCCCTGAGGCACATCAGCTCTGATCTGAGAGGTTAACTCATAACAAACAACTCAGCACTGAGATATTCTATGAAATAGAACTATTGATGACATAACAAGTCATTGATGAAGAATTGTGTGTGCATGATATGGAAAAATTGAAACGGCAGCCTTCTTGCAGTGTGTCATAACCCGGGAGTAGCTGCATACAGTGATAAGCTGAAGCCACACGTCGCTGCTGCACAGACGGCATGTGATTGTTCAGCGTAGATGTGACAGTAGAGCCAGATGATTTCCTTTATAGAAGGATATTGTGCTTTCATGCTCTTGGCGGTGGGTGAATCAAGATTCCACCGATTATATGTACGGCTAGATTATATATAAAAATAAATGCAGTCTTTGTTTTTGATTCATGAGCAGATGAAGATTCAAATACACAGACAAATAAAAAAGTAGGTAGCGAGCAGTATCTTATAACCAAGTCATCCCTTATGTGCATTAACAATGAAGATGGCGACCTAATGTAGAAGGAGAGACTGACAGAATGTATCAGCAGGCTGAGTGTTGTACGAGGCAGAGACCAACCTCCTGCTTCTTCCACAGCATGGAAAGGAAAGAAGGGTGGGACAGAAATAGAGTTGGGTTTTGCATAAGAAATACAGACAGACAGATAGATATATAGAGATATAGATATATAGTTAGATCGATATATAGATAGATAGATAGATAGAGATAGCTATAGCTCGATAGATAGATAGATAGATAGATAGATAGATAGATAGATAGATAGATAGAGATAGCTATAGATAGATAGATAGATAGATAGATAGATAGATAGATAGATAGATAGATAGATAGATAGATAGATAGATGTATAGAGATATAGATATATAGTTAGATCGATATATAGAGATATAGATATAGATAGATAGATAGATAGATATAGCTATAGCTCTATAGCTCTATAGCTCTATAGATAGATAGATAGATAGATAGATATAGCTATAGCTCTATAGATAGATACATACATACAGATAGATAGATAGATAGATAGATAGACAGATATAGAGAGAGATAGATAGATAGATAGATATTCACATGTTGCTGAAAGTGCTGTCAAGTGTTCGTGATAGTATACGTGTTGTGGAGTGAAGCAGTGGAGCACTGAAGTGTGGAGAGCCACAACGGCCTCAGGCAGTGACAGCGGAGGGAAATTACGGACGCACTAGATGGCTGGAAGGCAGGGACACGTTGGAAGAGGAGGAAGAGATTGAACAGATGGATAAAGGACTAGGAAGGGTATCTGGTGTTATCTGAAGTAAAAACAGTTAATCTTACGTATCGTGTGTCAATGTGCTCCTCTGCCAGAAAAGGAACTGTGTGTGTGCGTGTGCGTGTGTGTGTGTGTGTGTGTGTGCGCGTGTGTGTGTATGTGTGCACGTGAGCACTGTACCTTCTCATCAGGTATAGCCTGGCGGACGTTCTCCAGGTAGGCGCTGATGTTCTCCACGTTGGTGAAGCGCAGCAGGATTTTGGCAAAGTCCTCCTCACTGATGGTGGTCATTCCCTTAGAGTAGGTCAGGAACTCAATTTCCAACACCTCTGTTTGCAAGTTATCCATAAACCTGAGGAGGAGAGAGGAAGAGGAGGAAAAGGGGATAAGGAGGACATTCTAATCAAAGATGCAGGGTTGTTCATGAGTATGAATATTATTATTAGTACCTGTAGAAGTCGTCAAATGTGAGCTCTGCCTTCCCTTTCTTCCCAAAGAAATGGACCAGCAGGGTGGTGTCGATCGTAATGCTCTCATCTGCTCGCTATGAATCATCAGAGAGGGAGGAACGACAGAGAGGGTCAACGGGTGGCTAATCGATAAACCAATCAATGTGATCGGAGGAGAAGCAGAGGACAGGAGAAGTCCATCATCAATCCAACATGGCGACTGTGGTGCCAGGCTAGCAGGAAGCAGGTTTCTGCTGCACGTGTGCAGAACGTGCACCGGATGAGGTTTACAACAGACTGTCAATCAAATGAATCAGCTCAGACAAACAAGAAGCAAACATCGACACACCAGTCTAGGCAGCAATAACCTTCAACTTCAACCTCTTCAATTGTATCTGTTCCAGTAAAATAAAGTATTGGCAAAAAGAATGGACCGGTCAAATTGGGTTTTTGGACAGAATGTCAGGATCACCTGCATCATCGTTTTGGGGTTTTTTAGATATTGTTTTTTAGCAAAATGAAAGATAGTCAAAGGTACAAGGCCACATTTTCTCCATGCAGCCCAGACTGGCGAGGAGTGTTGATGCAGCAGCATGAAACAGACCAGAAGACACGGGGAGTGCTCAGGTAGCAGCAGAAACATACAGACACAGAGAAAAACAGGCATAAACCATGCCTATAGCCACTGAGTCGGGGATGAGGATGAGCAAGATCGCAGGAGGGCGTAAAAGAGAGGAGGGGGAGCGAGGACGTGTAGAAGAACCAAGGCCGAGACAGACGAATACGTAACCGTGAGCTGGCGAACATACACAAGGACACATCTCATGCGTTTCTCTGCAAAATGCCACATTGACAAACCAGAACCTCAGACCACAAACAGCAGTAATAATAAAAAAAAAATAAAAACAACCCCACAAATGCAGAGAATGTGAGCTGATTCCACCTTTTTCCCGTCAACCGATGACAATCGTGGGTGCAACGTTAAATGTGTTTTGCAGTCCTACTGTCTCACTTGCAGTCGTTGTGACTGACAGTTCACTCAGTTATCCTGGTCGTTTGAAACCCACTCAACAGGCTTTGTCCTGTTTATACTATTTGCTTGTGCTACAATCTGTAGATGAACACTTTCTTAATCCCTCAGAAAATCTGGGTGAGGAGGGAACGTTTATATAAGCCTCAGAGTAGAAGGCAATTTGCCTGTGTTGATGCTCGCAAGCATTGTTCTATCTCAGAAAAAGGTGACCCTGAAAAGAGCTTCCAGAAAAAAAGTCAGCCAGCGTCAGGGCAGAAAGAGAGGACTTCAAAAGCTTATCGGTTTTCTCTCTCCCTGCCATGCCCCAACCAACCCCCCCTGTCCAATCCATGGCCATGCTGAGGAATATGCAGACATCAGATCGGGAGGAATCTCATGTCCTTCTAAGGAGGAAGAGCATCTATGCCATTTCCATCAGCATCATCATAAGTGTCATCATCAACGCCACAATGCCATTCTTAGTTCTACCTCGAGGGTAAAATCCTAAAAATCCGATGTGGGACAAGGAGAAAATGTCAAAGAAGATAACACAGGTTTAAAAAAGAAAAGAAAGAAAGAGATTCTTTTTTTTTTTTTCTTCTGTGCTTGTTTGGTGCAATACAATGTCATTTCTATCAGAAATGAGCAAACAAATATGACAGAACCTTTAGGGATAATAACTGAGAGAAAAGTTTGCATAGTGACCTGGATGAGTGGATGGATGACCCTGCAAATTCCACTTTCATATATTTCTATTTATCCTCATTTCAGAGAGCTGAATTTGGAATTGTGTGGATATCTGACGGGTTAAAACGATCCACTGTTTCACAAATAAAAACAAAGATACACAAATAAAAAGAAGGGGGAAAATTCAAAATATCTTGCAGTAGCTAATATAGACTGGCAACTCTACAGAAAAAAAATGTCCCCTGTAAAACAAACTTTAAAAGTAAACCCTGTTTTTCAGTGTTTCGTCAGTTTCTGATTCACAGCCTCTCTTTCGCTCTTTGATCAGAGACTAAATGAAGATTTCCTTCATACAAACACAGACGAACTGAAACAATTACAGACTTAGCATGTTGGTGTCTTGTTTTCTGTGTCTCGCCTATTTGAGGGTCTTTTAATTAAGCGTCTGATTACGGACGAACAGGAGAAAACTCTTTTTGCCCTTTTATCTTTTAGGTGACTCATGACCTGTGGCTTTATGACACATGAGCTGTTCATAACATCGAGACAGCCTCCAGGTGGTGTGTGTTGCCCCCTCTCCCTCTTGTACCGCTGTCCCTACTCGCTGTTGAGGAAACTTTTCAGTTGTTCCAGAGAGTTTTATTACTTTGTCTCAGGTATTATTACTATGGGATCAGTCCACATGTAGACAAAAATAAACTAAGTGAAGCCTGAAGTTGGCACTGAGAGATGTAGATGTTGTTGTAACTGAACTGAGCAAACTAAAAGGACGTGAAACCTGACAAATGAAGACCTCTCGGAGGTCTCAGAAGAAGCTGTTAGTTCAACACTGACTCATTTTGACTTCATAAAGTTGTTGTTTTTTTTTAGCTTTTTCTGGCCTCCTGTTAGATGTAAGTCAATTACAAATTATACACAATATTCTAGCTAGGTTTAGGTCTCCATCGACTCCTGAAATATATATCTATATATCTATATATCTATATATCTATATAATATATATCAGTCTCTTGAGCTGCTAAATGCTTCAAGTTGCATCCAGTCAAACAGCAGCAGCGTGTGGGCTGATGAGGGCCAAACAGTAACACTGCTATAAAACCAAAACAATGAGCTCAAAGAGAATGAAACACATTATAACGCTGAGGGAAACTGCATCGTTGAGAGATAATTTAATGTGAGTTCATCAGGAACACCTCTCGTGTCACATGAACTTATTTTTGATATAGAAATATTGATAAATGCAGGTTGAATAATAAATAATTTAATAATTAATGCAAGTAATAATATATATATAAGTATATATGCATTTTTTATATAATTTTAAGACTGGCATCTGTTATACTTGACGTCAATTGTTGTACTTAAAAAATATCTCTTTTTTTTTTATCACTTTATAAATTTTGTAATTTTTTGATTAAGACGTCTAACCCGAAAAAAGCTCCGAATTTTTTGAACTTTTTTGCCCTTTAGTTTCCCCAAAGCTAACATGTCAGTGGTTCAGCAGGTTTAGTCAAAACATATTGGCCCATCAAGAATCCACGTCAGTCTCACCGAGGTGAGACGTAATGCCAGCCTGATCATAACAAGCTTATCATTCCTGGAAGTGTGGCAGCGGCAGAGTGAGCTCATCATCCCCGCGTAGACGTAATGTTACCACGCCCACAAGGCACGAGCCGACACCTGGCGTATGCATGTGCCTATTTGTCCATCTACGTATGTGTGAGTGTGTGTGTCTGTGTGTTTGACAGAGTGAGTGAGACAGCTTCAGCAGTCTTTGATCACGGAGTCGCAGGTAAAAACAGTTATTACTGATGTAAACACTAAACAGTCTTCCTCGTCTGTGAGTAATACCTCGGAGGAAGAGCTCATTGTCAGTCTTTAGTCAAGTCAGTCAGACTGTCGGTCAGTCCCACCTTCCAGGGTACAAACAGCTCACCCTCCTTTCCCTTCCCATGACCTGTCGTCCGCCCCCCGATCGTTACCTCCCACCTTCTCTCTCTCTCTCTCTTTCTTTTCTTCCCCTCTTTTATCACACCCTTGCCCTCTGTATACCTTGCCCCCGGATCTGATTACCCTGATTTCCTTTCCCCTCGTCAGTGCCCCCTTCACCTGACAAACACGGAGGTGATTTGCTTTTTTTCCCCCTTCCCTCCCTCCTCCTCTGTCTGTCAGTCAGTCCCTCCTTCTCCAGACAAAAGCAGAGAGGTATAATGGTGACTAATCTGTTGAGTAAACACATCTTTCTCTAAATACAACCTGCTTCTTTCTTTTCCCCTTAATGTGCTTCCAACCCCCCCACCCACTTTGTTCCTGAACATTTGTTCTCCCTGCTGACCTGTGTCGTCTTCTTTGGGCCTCTCTCACCCGCTTGTTTTCTCTGTGATTTTATCTCTTGCCTTTTTTCCTTCAGCCTGAGGTTTTTCCACTTCTATAATGTTGTTGTGGATTTGTTACAGTCCCTTTTTTTTTGCGTCACGACTGTCTCGCACGTTTCTTTTTTCCATTTTCTTAATATAATGTCTTTTTCCTAATCTGTCCCTGTTTTTCTTCCTTTTACTTCCCTCACGCCTGCCTCCCCCCCTTTGTCTGATTCGTCCCTTCTGTCCGCCTGACATCCCGACAGATGAAAGGCTGCTCGGTGTAAATACAAGGTCAGCCCCATTACGCTCCACTGTCATTACCTCCACCTCAGCTTCCGCTGCCGCCACGGTGCACAGCCTGTCATTAGTCAGCTAGGCCTGCTAGCGCCGCATTAGCTGTTATTAATCGTTGCCTGCATCATCACTTTATGTTAGACGGATCAGTGGCACACGAACAAGCCAATATAAAGGTAAAAAACGAGAATGGGAATTTTCTGATGTTTTTTTTGCACATAGAGATGCAAAGATGTTTCGATATTAGTCCTGTGAGTTTTTCAGTCCGTCAATTTGCTCCAGGCGGAAATATCATTATATATATTGAATATTTGTGGTCCCCAGAGGACCAATTTTACTGAGCTTGGGGAAACTTTTTACTCTTGCGCCAGGCTGATGTTTTTTAGTTTTCAGTGACTTGTCATGGCAATTGAATGGACAGCAGTCATAAACCCAACAGGATAATCTGTAATAACTACGGTGAACCCCTTACTTGGAATTATTGCCATCATCAGGTGAACGATTCAATTTGCCCAAAACTTGTTTTTTGACAGAATTCTTGCAAAAGTAATGACAGCCCCACCAGGCTCAACTGTACTCTGTGTTTAGTGTTAGCACATGTGAGCTAAGAGGGTGAACATGGATAACGTTAGACCTGCTAAACATCACTCAGCATGTTAGTCATTGTGAGAATGTTAGTATGCTAAAATTAGCATTTGGGATTAAAGCACCACAAAGCCTACACACAGCCTCACAGAGCTGCTTGCATGGCTCTAGATTCTTCGTCTGGTGTTTTCCCTCTGAAATTACTTGAATGTGTGATAAAAAAGCATTTAAGGTGTCTAATCTTCAAAGTAGTAGCTTTGCAAGATTGATTGAATATAGCCAACTAGTCAAATGTTGTTCACCAATTAGTTTGAATTGCTCAAGCCAATTATATATATTTTCTTATATTTATATCTAAATGTATACACTTTTGTATTTCAGTATAAAAGCAAAATACGACTAAACTCAAAATGCATGTGACTCAGTATAAGTGTGTGGTGCCATACAATGATCAAATATTTTGTATGTGCTCTGCAGTCAGCTTCCTACTTCATGTTATTATATACCAGCATCATTAAACATGCTGTGGAGTACAGTGAAAATGATCTGACACCAAAGCTACAACACTCGCCACAACTCTGCACAGGTAACGGGGCACAGAGACACATACAAAAGCAGAATGAAGAGACCAAATGACAGAAGGCAGGTGAGAAACAGAACAGGTTATTAGAATATGGACATTACAGTGTCTGTCATCTTACTAGCATCAATGGATCAATGGTGTCACACCATTACACTACACCAAAAGGGTTCATAAATAATCAGTAAGAACACAGAAACACAAGGAAATGGGTAAGGGTGGAGGAGGGTCGGACTACTGCAGATCCCATGCAAATGTATAACGATTGTTGCCATTAATTTATCTCAATATTACAAAAGATCAATGCGATGGACATGTGTTCAATACAAGGACGTATTTTAGAGCTCATCCTAACAGAAATTACTTAATGTGTTGGACAAATTTTGGATTGACCATAGTTTCTCCACTGAGAGAGCAATATAAATTGATGTTTTAAGGGACTGGAACAATACAGAATGAGGTGGGACAAAAAAAGAGGGATGCTGGGAAAGGTTTCTGAGGAAAGAGAAAGACAGATGGCAGATGAATCTACGAACATAATCAGTATCAAGTCAAACCAGAATGAAAGAGTTAAGATGAACATGTCATGTTACAATAGGCCCAAATTACCAAAACCTTCTGATTCTTTCTTCTCTTTTAGTCTTGGACAATTGGTCCATGTGAACAGTGAGACATGTTGAGGCATAATTTCTCCAAAAGTCAGAGATTAAGGCATTCCATGCTCATGTTCCACATAAAGCTCATATTCTGTTGGTTTTATTTTATTTTTGAACATTTCTTGTCTTATTCTGGCCAAGCTTGATGCAGCTACATTACTCTGAGCCTACAGGGATGGTTGGAGTACATGGATGTACACTAACTAGAGGGATCTTAAGACAAAGAGTGAAGGATGAAGAATGGGGAGGGGGATAGAGGGACAGAGGACAGTTGGGTCTATGTACCTCTGCCAGGTCAGAAAACAGGACTTGACTGGCACTTCGCCTCAGAACGTCCCAGTAACTCCGCGCCACAAACTCCTGACTGTCTTTTTTTAGCACCTGTAGGAGCGGTCAAGCAGGACCAGGGTCAGTTCACCTCCGACTCAACCACTTCAGGAAGTACACTCCAGCTTCCACATGAACAGATTCAGGAAGTTGGGTTTTGATTTTCTTATCATAAAATACAAACATCTACATATAAGGCATATGCATGTGCAGGATCCCATAAGGTCGCATTCACAGATAAAAGATATTTCTTTATAAAAATTCTGCTATACCAAATATGAGAAACCTCATCCAAGCGAGGCAGAACAAATAGTGAACAGTGTTGCAATTGGATAATACAACTGGGGGAAAGAGAAATAAAGCTAAAATGTTTAAAATTTGTGTTGTGTAATAAAAATTAACAGCAGAACTCATTTGTAATAGATGAATGGCTTTGTATCCCATTCACTGCAGTAGGCATTAAACATTTGTTTAAAAAGGCCATAAATAGAGGGAGGAAGGCTCAGATCATATACAAAAACCACTTGTTTTCTACATGACAAATAAAGCAAAGGACAGTAGAGAAAAATAAATCCTTTTATGCTCTCCCCCAGTGGCGCCCCCCTGGCGAGTTGCAGTAGCATATGCTTAATATGCTTCATGCTGGTAAAATGCTTCTATCTGATATTTTACGTTGGGTACTATTCATTTAAATCAATAGTTAAATAGTATAGTTAGGTCTAAATGTCACAGGTTTAAAGGAGCATGAACCAAATGAAGGAAAGGGGAAAAGGAGTATTTAATAACTAAGGTAACAAAAAAACAGACTTACAGTCTTTGAAGGAAAAATAAACAAAATCCGACTCTCCAAAACGCCACTGCACTACTAATCACAAAAGCTACAATTTTATCACTTTGTCTTTGTGCTCAGTCGGCAACGGACACAAGGAAAATCCAAATAAAATTGAAATCAAACTTAGCATCGCTAATAATTCTCTGACGTAATTACAGAATTTTCACACCCTGAAGAGGGGTTTTCCCTCTACTGAGCCCCTGACCACCCACCATGTGTTTCTCTCCAGGGAGAGGGCAGCAGCAGCCATTTTAACATGACCCTGCACCGCTCTTAACTTCCCAGTGACAATGCAGCCATCCATCACAACACTGACAGGACGGGGAGTGTCTTTATACATGTATGGATGTAAAAGAGAGAGAGACAAGGAGGAGATAAGGAAGGGGAGCTCATCTAATTGAGGCTAATGGTTGTTGGTGTACAGTTAGTGGACAGTATACGTCTGCCTGGTAGTTTGTCCACACTGTGCCCCACCTCCTTTAGGAAATCTTCATTAGTGCTCAGGGTGGACAGACTTCTACAGTGGTTATTCTCGTGTCTCAAGGGGAAACTAAGGACCTAAGAGGATTATTTTGAACATTAAAAGTGTCCAAATCTCACCAATGTCGTTATCATTATGCTGTTTTTTGGTTTAACAGTTATTTCCAGCCTTATAGACGATCAGTGTATAGATTATAAAGTGTATTGGATTTTCTTTCATAGGAAGCAGAATGAATACTTCCCCAAAATATCTCAGCACAAGTGCGTGCACACACACACTTCCACACAAACAACACGTGTCCTACAACGGGTTCAAATTGGACAGTGTCTGATTGTTTTTCGAGCATCAGAGAGTCTCAACTCATTCTAAATCAAATCAGTCTTTTTTGTAAGAGTCCATCTCTCCTGACCCCTTAAATCTATTATTCTTTTTCTACCATCCCTCTCTCCATTCATCCCACCCTCAATCAATCACTGAACAGCCGATCTGACAGATGGACACCCTGTCATGGATCGGATCCATCATTTCAAGGAGCCTGTGAGTACATAGTCCACACAGCAGACGATCTGGGTGGACTGGGTGAGGGTTAAGGCTTTTTTAAAAGACCAGCTCAGGACTCAAGAGTGAGGGGGCCTTAAACAGTCTTGTTGGTATACCAGCGTAACTTTCATTTTCATCTACAAAAGCTACAAAGGGGTCCCAGAACAAAAATCTTAATTAGTTAACTGAAGGTCTTTCTTTTTTCAAATATCCAGATACCCTTGAGCTTGTTTGAGTTTGTGAAACTGGTCACAACATTCACTTTTTGAAGAAACTGTGTTCAATGAAACTTGCTCTTTATATAAACTCATTATATGACTAATAATCCCAGTACCTATTTCTCCCTTCATCATTTGCTCTATCTCTTCTATTTCTCTCCTAATCTACCATAATTTGTCAGTGACTTCAATTTTGGTCTTTTTGCAATCAGTAGGCCGATGTAAGAGTTGTATTTCTTTTCATTTTAATTATATTTCCTAAGACTGAAAAACATATTAAGATCATAAAAATAGGCCATCGTTTTTTTTAATCCAATCGAACACAATTTTGAATTTGTATTGCTAAATATTGATCTACCATGACTGCAGCACCTGTTGTAACCACCACGCTGAGGTTCCCCGTCATGGATTTATTTACTAAAATGTTGAGAATACTAACTTTTACTTGTCACATAAAAAGCATGTAGTTTGATTCTTTACCATCTAAAGAAAAGCAGAAAGGACACTAAGGGGTTATGACTTTGGATACATACGCTGTTCATGGGGGCAACCTGATATCCATAGAGCTGCATACTCTAACACACAGAGAGAGACACACCAGGAAGAGACAGAGGAGGTCAGAGCATGCAGCCAGAGAGGAGGGAGGAGCAGAGAGGAGGAGGAGAGAAGGTAAAAGACATGTTAGTACATGCAAGGAAAGCGCCTGTGGATACACTTTGCAGAGGGATGTGTCATTTTCAACACATCCATGATTACATTTCAGAACAACAAAACTCTGAATCACAACACTGCACTTCTCTTTAAGTTTCTGTGCTCTTCATTTTCTGTCTCTTCATCTGTCTATTTATTTCAGGTGAACTGCAACACATTTAAAATGATATTGCTGTGAGGTAAAATACACAGCATGCTTAATGTAGAAACTGCATCATTATTATTAATTTCCGACGGGATCTCCAGATGGGCTGATCGGTCAAATGTCAAGGTCAAGGTTGACAAGAATGTACTCATTGTACTCATACATTTTCCAAGATATCTCCGCTAATAATACGGCGAGAGAGATCTATAGTTTAAATTGATTAGAAATCTATAGTTTGTATTGATCAGGAAATGATTACCCATCTTTTCATATCATGTGATAAGTGACATTATGAAGAAGACAAAATAAAGTAAGAAAACGCAAAGTTCAAACATTCATTTTTTCGAGGTATGTCTGCATCCTAAAGGACTAAAGACACAACCTAAATCTTACATAGATCGACGAATAATCTATGATCATATGGTAAGAATGAAGTCATATAGTGTAGTAATGCATTAACTTTTGCAACCAATAAGATAAGAGACATGATCTAAAGCTTATTTCGATTAATCATTTCTCATCATTTGGTTTAAATGACGAAATGATGAAGTCAATATGAAATGGTAATATTATAATAGCATTGCCTAACTGGGGTATACACGGTGCAAACGTGCAGGGTATGCACCGGCCCTCTTATGCTTTTCATTGACAGTAACAGTAACAAAACCAACAATGGAAACATGCAGTGTAATAAAGCAAGGTGACCTGTGCTGTTCCTAATTGTCAATCACAGTTGTGCAGAGAAAGACACATTGTTTTGAGAGTGTATCCAATACAACAGAAGAAAAGTGGGGACAACTGTGTGTAAACATTAAAAACATAGTTGATACAACACTGTCAGTTTCTATAAGGCAGCATGCAATCGAACGTGGTTACAGGAAGGGTTCAGCTAACTCATGTCTGCTTAAATACAGATGTCAATTAACTCCGATGATGATGTGACATTTCCAATACATCCATGTGTACAGTTTGACGACTTCACCTCCGGTAACCTTAAAGAGGTGACACGAGAGGTGTTGTGCCACATTATCAATATGGATGTATTAAAATGCCAAGTAACTTTACATGAATCTTTACTTTTCATTGTTAAATGTTATTAACCTCAAAGAAACCAGGGCATTCTGAATCTTTGCATTTCAGCAGGTAGTAACATTACACATACACTTTGTGTCCGTATAGACTTACAGTCCATTGTAGTTTCACTGTGGGTAGCATTAAGGGTAATTAGTGAAATAATTCATTTTTACATGCAGATGTAATGTGATACACACACACGCACGCACACACGCACGCACGCACGCACACACGCACACACGCACACACACACAAACACACACAAACACACAGACTGGTCCCGTGTTACAAACTGTCTTACCAACTGTGCAGACTTTTCAGCATCTCCTTTCCTTCCCCTCTTCTCATTTTTCTTCCGGAAGATCTCCTGAAGCTGTAATGAGAGCGAGAACCAGGATCTCTTTGACAATTTAAAAGTCGGATCTAAAGCCCCGTTTGAAGCTTCAGTGCTCACATGCACAAACATTCACTGGGTTCACGAGGTCAGTCACTCGTTCAGACTGGCCTACGATGTGATTCAAGCACTGCCTCTTTTGACAAGATGACTAAGAGAGTGTTGGTTTTCTGGTTTGGCTTTGGAAGTGACTTATGCTCACAGACATATAAGAATAAAAGGAAAGTACAGCTGCCCAGCGATCAGTAACAAGTAAAATGGTCGTTGATTGCACTGGCCATGAAAAGTATCAACTGCAGCATTTAAATTTTATACACATAGCAATGTCATTATTAATTTAAATTGCCAATTAAAATTGTTACCTACAACACAAAATCCAGACACTACCAAATTAATTATGAAGGGAACATCTTAAAAAGGTGCAACAGACAAGAACTGACCACATATGTCACTTGCTGGCAAAATATCAGAGCCTATTGCCGAACCCTCAATGTGGGAATTCTTTTTTGTTCCCACACCTGTCCGCTCCCACAGGATTTTCCACCACTTCCACCCACTCCTGCTGATGCACCGGCCCACTCCCACCAGCCTCCACAGAGATTCAGATCACCTCCCTCCTGCGGCGGTGGTTTTGATCGAAAATCCGTCTGTCCCTTGCCCGCATGGAAAAATAAGACATATGTGCCTCTCCATGGTGACATTCTAATCTAAAGAAATCATATTAACTCAGCTGTTTGATAGGCCGATTTCAGAAGATGTGAAATACAAAATCTGCATTGTAAAATTCTTTTAACTTGAAAAAATATTGGCTACAGCTTAAGGCAGTGGGAATAAAAAGTAAGTAATTGATTGTATTCCCATTCTCTTTTGTTACTCTCATCTCCCACAGAAACATACAAACTGGAAGAATGGAATGTCGACGCCAGAAAAGCAAATTATTGGTGTTTTCTAAGTGAAAGCCAATAATGACTAACTCTCACATTTCCTCAGATAATGACGGTGATATCAAAGGAGAACAAACTGTGTCTGACGTAAACGTAAATGGCATCTCGGATCTCAAAACTGTGTTTTTCACCAAGAAACTTGCATGAATGCAATTTACAAGTGGAAGGTTTTTTCATATATCTACAATCTGTGAGTATTGAAATTCACTTCACAATGATTATCAGTATAATTGAAACACAAACGACCATGTGGAGCAAAAAGTGGTGTTAATATTAACGTGAAAATTCAGCCGAGGA